>NW_005187992.1:28241-30553 GCF_000239375.1 Pundamilia nyererei
CTGTATGGAACAGCAAGTTTACAGTATAAGCCATGATGTGCTGAGGATGTGGTAAGTGGCTGCAGGCCTTTTTAGATTGTACTTAAAAGAGGGTTAGGAGGATAAAGAAATCTAGTACTTGTCCAATAAATGCTGTGTATGCTTCAGGGGGAAAGAAACCACAAGGAAAACAACTTTTTTGCTGAGTTTTTAAAACCCTTTCAAAACAAACTGCAATTTTGTTTTCATTACAAATGTTATTAAAATGTGGCTAATGACTCAATTTCCACATCTGTGTTTCTGCTTTAACCTCCTAAGACCCAAACTCTTTCATGGCATGCATTTTTAATTTCTCTTTGCTATTTGGAAATCTTTGCAAAATTTAGTATTGTGGTCTAAACCTAAAATGTGATGACCCAATATGTGGACGCCAGGACCTAAGAGGTTAAGAAGTACTTACCGTGTACATAATTACAGTTTTATCTGAATCCATAATGCTGGATATGTTTGTGGCTGTCAAGTTCTCGAATGTCCACTCGTACTGGGTCCACATTATGCTGCGTGTCAAATTTGTCAACGATTCATTGTTTTTGTTGTAAATTAAGTCTATTTCCTTATCTAAAATGGAATAGAAAAATAAATGTGAGCAGATGAACAAAGGACTATATGTTGTGATATTTCATGGTTTATATATATGAGAGTACGAAAAACACATGTAAGTAGAACTTGATATTGACTCACCAGAATGCATGATAGACTTGAAGGTGATGTTGCACCTTTGAACATCAAAGGGAAATTTGTAGACACGCATCTTGCAGGCAGTTGTCACCACCTGCTCATTTGTGTATTCGACCCAACCATACCAGTAAATTAAGAGATAAGGACTTTTAGTCTCTTTGTCCTTGTCTGTCCTGTATGAGAGCAAATGAAAACAGATTATGGCACAAAATATGGTACGCACATATAGTGTAGCGCAGGGGTCTCAAACTCCAATCATCGAGGGCTGGTGTCCTGAAACTTTTACATGTGTCCCTGCTGCAACACACCTAACGCCACCGGTGGTGTTGTTGTCCACGAACCGTCTAGTAGTGAGTATTTCTGATATTTACTCCAGACCCTTAGATGTAGAATCAAGAGAGTGAGTAGGGGTTGGCTGCTTTCAACATGGACGATTCGCCTGGTTTCAGCGTTCCTGGTCAGGATAGCAGGAATGACGATTGTGATTATGTTATGAACTCAAAGACTGAATTCTGTTCCCTTGAAAATAATAGGGGTCATATTTCTGAACTGTTTAGCTCCAGTACTGAAATCACCAATCAGGAGACAGTCAACTCTGATGCTGGGATCAGGGCCTCCAGTTCTTCCGTTAACGATTATGTTTTTGCTTCTGTTTGTGTTAATTTGGCATCTGACTCTACTGAAAATCCTGTTGATTCAGTGTCAAAGACTGTTTCTAGTGGGGGAAGATGGGGAGTTCTGAATATCATTCCAAAACCCACTGTGCTTTTCAACCAGCAGAGTCCAAAGAGACAGTAATCCCCTCTGAGGCTGTTAACTCTGCTTTTTTGCGTGACTGAACTCGCTGCCTCCGAGTCTAGGATTAGTTCCAAACCAACCAGAGAGTTGTGAGGACTTAAAGTGTTAACCCAGAGTCAGTCTGTACTTCAGGGAGAAATGTGAATGCAGCATCTGGGAGCTCAGGCTCCGATGAGTTTTCCTCTCCACCACATAACTAAATTTAACACATTTGCTTTGCAGTCATGTACACTTAATGTGTGCCCTGGAACCATGTGTCTGTAGACAATCCTGTTGTGAAAGTTTCTCTCTCTGGGGGAAGGTTCAAGGATTATGGGGCGCCGTTTGTAAAGTGAAACATGCTGAAATTAACGGCAACATTTTTCCACATTTAGCTCAAAACCTTACAAAAACATGTTTTTTCCAGTCTTTTTTTTACAACATTTAGTAAAATATTTGTAACTTTTTATATTTAAAACAAAATTTTAAATGTTAAATCTAAGTGTTAAATATTACATCTAAATGATAAATGTTAAATCTAAATATTATATTTAAATCTAAATGTTAAATGTTAAATCTAAATGTTACAGGAAACTAAATATTTAGCTAACATGCAAATTTATTGTACGGATCAACGGAAATACCAAAATATAAGCTTTACGAAAACCTCCCGTGCAAAAGTGTGCCGGTAATGGTCAGATTGTGTCTGTGAATACCCGTGTACACCCGTTTTTTTTATTATGTTGCTCTTTGTTGTTTGCTTTCTCTTCTGTTTTTTTTTTCTCCATACAGGTGACTCAGGTGTTTTGTTTTTTTTT
>NW_005187992.1:31402-33211 GCF_000239375.1 Pundamilia nyererei
AACTGCCACCACTGAATGAACACATTCGTGTTGCTGGGCAGGGGCCGGGGGTGCCGACGGTCTGGGCCAATCCCCTCTCCTGATCGCGGGGGGGAGCAGGTTTGGCCGGATGGCTCCCCGGCCTCAGTTGGGCGATAGGTATGTGGCGGGGCATGGTCAGCGGTCCTGCTGCTGGGGAGGTGAACGCACCTGCAGGGCATCCGCAATTACGCCTCACCGGGTTAAAAGTTTCTGGGTCCTGGATTTCAGTGTTGTTGTTGATGTGAGTTGGGCTGTGAGCTGCAGAGCTGCAGCTGACTGAGCGTGTTTGTAGCAGCAAACTTGATAAGTGTTAATAAAGATGCTGAAAAGCATGTATGTGTGGACATGTCTGACATGCCATTATTACAGTCACATTGTACTCTATCCATAGTTTTCAATCAGACTCACTACTCTGACATGCAAAACATTACTCCATTGTGACCACAAATAGACAGTTGGTAGTAATGCAGGACAAAGGTGGTTGTTTGTTCATCTGTCTTGGCTCGTCTATCCATGGAGGAAAAACAAAGATTTGAAGAGAAACTGAATTTTGGAGACTTGTGATCCATATTCTGTTCCAGCAGCTTTATTTAAATCCCTAAAAGTGGTGACTTCTCTCACAGAGCTCCAGTTCAGTTCCAGTTATATACATTTTCGATCTGGATGGGTAAACAATGCCACCATGGAACAGGTGAAGTACAGGAACTTGTTCATCATTGAAGCAAAGGTAAGCACTACATAACTAGCTCAAACACATTAAATCTTACAGTTTGTTGACCTGGACATTTACAGTGTGGAAAAGTGCCAGAAAGTCCACACAGAATTAATTTGTCACATTGATGTTGTGTATTGCAAGTAAAGTTATTCAAGTATTTTTTCAACGCCAGGTAAATCATTCCTACAGTTTAAATGAGAAACCCCTAACTGCCTGGGTTACTGTGAAGGAGCAGGGATGGTGCAATTTGGCCTAAGGCAGGGTTAGGAGAGGTGTGTTCATATGTTGATGCCATACTTTACACCCTTCTGGCAGCAGTAAATAAACACTAATTAGTGCATCTGATAGCACATAAACTACATCAACTATCTGGCGTTAAACTCAAACAAGTTCAACAAGTAGACGGCAAAGGACCACAGTGCTGTTTTTGCCTGCCAGGTTGGCATGCCCCAGTAGCTTTGACATCAAGTGAAAACTATGGATAGATTAAGAATGGGATGTCACTCAAGTTCATGTGTGTCAAGGCAGAAGAGTGAATACTTTTGGCAATATTTTGCATACATAACCAGTCCGGTGGCGACCTGCTCCACATCAGGTACACCAGCAGCTTATTCAAACCACCTGGTCACACTTTTTCACATGCCTTCAGGAGTACCCATCATTCACATCACACCCATACCTCACTGCTTTGGCAGGAGCCTTGTCTTTCTGTCCTCCTATTCTTCCACATGTCCCTTGAAGACCTGAGGAACAGCCTCTACGTGCTCCTGTCATGACTGTTCCTCTTAGCAGTGCTCCACCCTCTCTTCACTGTAATAGCTCTTCCCCTTTATCCCCCTTTTTCACCATGGGTCACACTGATTCCACCAGACTTCCTTTACTCTCATGTGATATCTGACAGTGTATTCCAGATAGGATGGCCACTCAGATGCAGATATTTTGTTACTTAATAGGCTGTTGTTGCACATGGACAAGCGCCTTATGTGCTTTAAAAAAAAATGGGTGCTGAGGCTTAGTGGTAAATGTTTACATAAGTTGAGAACTTCTTGCGAAGTTTTCATGGTCACATTTCA
>NW_005187992.1:34561-35970 GCF_000239375.1 Pundamilia nyererei
CACTGAAAACAAATCATGGAAAACAGAATTCAGAAGTCCAAAAAACACAAAACATTGGGTCAAAGACCCAGAACAATGACCTATTCATTATTTGAAAGGCAGCAACATTAGCCAGAACAACTTACCACATCTAAGATGGCTTTAATTCCCATAATATGGTATACGGGTGTAACGTCACTGTAATTTCCCACAGGCCTTGTCATAATGTACATATCCTTGTCTTGGGTCAAGTTCAGGTGGTTAATAATGTCAACATATCTGCAGCTTTTAGGACTATTCTCTTCATTTTCTGAAATGATATAAAGACACATTGTCAATGAATATAAAAATGGTATAAAAACGCTAACTTTCATGCTCATCTTAAGCGCATCATAACTTTGTTTGGCCAGGATGACCTACAAAGTCATGTTAGTGCGAGACCTGAGAGACACGATGATGAAGCTGGAAAAAATGTTAAGATGTTTGTATTTTGTAGATCTCAATGTCTTATCTTTGATATTCAGGAAGTTTAGACGTTTCAATCCGATAATAGTCTAACATTGTTAGGATATTCTATCAGCATGTCATGTTCTATCCAGTTAATTTAAATGAACAATAACTGTGATCCAAGGAAATCTCTTCTATACTGTTACTTCTTGTTTTGCTTTCAATGTTAATGTAATCTTATGTCACATTGTGTGTTATATTTCAAGCCTTTCCTCCTTTTCCTTGTGTTATTTTCTATTTTTTTTTTTGCAATTTGCACTTTTCTGTCTCATCTGTCCTTTTGTCTGTGACCAGGAATCAAATGTCAATATGGCACAGTTCTCAATTTCTAAGAAGAACCTGGAAAAGTAAAAAAAAAAAAAAAAAAAAAAAAACCTCACAGAAGATCTAAGAGGGAGAATTTTAAAATTACACACTCTGTGAAGGTTTCTTGGACCCATTTGTAAATAACAGCAAAAGTAAGTAGTAGGTAAAGAAAACCCAAATTGTCTCCGATAGATGAGGGGAACTTGGTTATGGTGTTCTCAAACCCAATAATCACTGAGGCTCAAGCCTGCCATAAACTGCAAACTGCTGAAACACCAACATCATTGTTCACTATGAAGTGAGTTTTACATCACAATAGACAAAGAAAATGCCAACCAAGAAAGAACGCTGTGCTTGTGACTAAAAATAACACTTTTAAGCTCAACTGAAATCGCAGTTGCTCATATGGACAATCTGTCTGTGAAGGTTCTAAGTCATCCAGGTCATCGTAATCTAAGGAGCATAGAAAGAAAACCGTCTGGACTTCTTTAAGTTGTTTGAAGACGTTTCACCTCTCATCCAATAAGCTTCTTTGGTTCTAGGATCAAATGGTGGAGAGTCCCAGATTTAAGCCCTGTGGGAGTATCCCCCCGAGAGGGACAAAATCATTAGGGGGT
>NW_005187992.1:36961-38184 GCF_000239375.1 Pundamilia nyererei
CCACTTGGGGCAGGAACTCGTCCCTGACCCGGAGTGGGCACTCCACCTTTTTCCGGCTGAGGACCATGGCCTTTGGAGGAGCTGATTCTTATTCCCACCACTTCACACTTGGCTGCGAACCGCTCCAAGGCAAGCTGGAGGCCATCACTCAATGAAGCCAACAGAATCACATGATCCACAAAAAGCAGAGATGAGATTTTGAGACCACCCAGGTTAAAGCCTTCCGCCACTTGGCTGCGCCTAGAAATTCTGTCCATAAAAATTATGAACAAAATCGGTGACAAAGAGCAGCCCTGGCGGAGCCCATCAACCACCAGGAACGAGTCCGACTTACTGCCGGCTATGCGGACCAAGCTCTTGCAACAGTTGTATAAGGACTGAATGACCCGTAGCAATGGGCCAGACACCCCATACTCCCGGAGCACCCCCCACAGGACCCCCCGAGGGACACGGTCAAATGCCTTCTCAGAGTTCACAAAACACATGTAGACTGGCTGGGCAAACTCCCATGCACCCTCAAGTATCCTTGAGAGGATGAAATCCAGTGTTCCACAACCAGGACAATGCTTTAAATATTTTAATTTTTTGATTGATACAGTATATAATGAAGTTGGGATCGAAAGCAATGATATGATGATCTTGGAAAAGCAAAATGTGTTTGGAACAACAGTGCATTGAGATCATAATTCTGATTGCATAAGCTGCCAGAGGGGATCTTAAAAAGAAAAAAAACTGAACCGTGGTCATTTCTATAAAGGACTTAGTGTTGAACTGTTGTTGCAATATTTCACAGTAAATTAAACAGTAAATTTCACTGTTACATTTAGAGATTCTGTGCCTGAGTCCTGCTTTTTCCAAGCTGCACCTTGACAAAACCCTGCTTATCAATATAGCTATAATTTTATGCAACTATCTTCTCATAATATCCCATTAACTCATCTCACAATTCCCCTTCATTACAAATATTGATAAATTGTAGCCCCCAAATTTTTTTTGCAGAATTTTATTTAAAGCACTTCAGTTTCTTAGATTCTAAGACTTGATTAAACAATACAGTGACAGAAAAAAACATTTTAAAATGTATAAACTGAATTTCTGTGAACTGTTGAAGTGTTTGTTCATTACCTGTGGTAAAGGTCTCATTGAACATCTGTTGGTTATCTTCAAGCTCTATGCTGGAGGCATTTCCCCCTAGCAGAAAAAAGTACATTCAGTTCAATTTT
>NW_005187992.1:39528-50334 GCF_000239375.1 Pundamilia nyererei
TGGTAAAGGTCTCATTGAACATCTGTTGGTTATCTTCAAGCTCTATGCTGGAGGCATTTCCCCCTAGCAGAAAAAAGTACATTCAGTTCAATTTTATTTATGCAGCACCAAATCACAACAGTCACCTCAATGTATTTTATGTTGTAAGGTATTGACACCACAATAATATAGAGAAAACCCCAACAATCAGATGACTGCCTTTGAGCAAGCACTTGGTAAGGCAGCAGTGGTAAGGAAAAACTCCTTTTCTGTCATGGCCCCCGTGTCTCACTGGCTGGTTCGGTGTTAGGCAACATGTTTATTTTTGTTTTGTTTTGTGCTCTCTCTCCCTCCCCCGCTCTCTCTCCTCTGTCTCTGCTCTTGCCTCTGGCCCACGCACCTGTGCTAATCATCACACCTGCCACTGATCTCCTGCAATCCTGAGCACTATTTAGAATGGCCGTTCTGTCCTACTCGTCGCTGGATTGAGTAGCCTACGTTAGTCTACCCGGTCAAGCAGTATCTAAAACTGTGTGTTTACAAGTCAGTTTCTGATCGTGTTTCTTTGTAAATAGATTTTCCCTGGACCTGCTCCTGTAACCCTGTGTGATTGTTCCCAGGAGCAACTGAGTGGCAAAGCGTGCGGAGACATGAGTGACTGAAGAGGAGAGTGGTTTCGGAGAAGTGGAACATGTGTGTGGACATTCCCTTTTCCCTGTCACAACAGGTTAGGGGTGACGGAAGGAAGACAAGACAAAAGACACACTGCTATCAATAAATGCACAGCGGTGTATAAACATATAATAAAGAAAGAAACGCTCATAAACATCCTGTCTGGATTAGGTGACCCTAAGTCCTTCCAACGTTATGCTGCTATAAGTCTATGCTGCTGGGGGTTTCACATGCCACAGTATAAAACAACATTTTTTTGAAATTCAGGGATCTCAGTCTATATGGTTAGGAGGCATAACCATTGTGAATCTATTTCAAATACAACCAGGAACAGCCCTAAAAAAAAACCTACAAAATTACCTCCAGCAGGCTACAGCATCATGTGCATGTGTTTCTGAACTGTCAGGAAGAGACTTCATGCACATTACATGAACTCCTTGAGTGATTCCAATGGTCAAATGAAGGCCTCCTGACTCTTTACATCTATGACATGTGCTCAGTGCAAGTTGTGCCAATTGTCAATTAATTAACCAACATCACTTTAACAAAATTAGAAATGCTTGCTTCAGAGCCTCATTTTTAATTGCTTCAATTTCTCCCTTCTTGTGACTTTTATTTTGTATACAAGGACTTGAGATGTGAGGAGAGGAGTTGAAGAGGAATCAGGAATGTACAAACTGGAAAATAAGAAAGGAAGCAAGTCATTTTTTTACGGTTGGGATCAGAGACGTCACAAAGCTTAAGTTAACTAAGCACCAACGTACGGCAGCCAAGAGCAAATAACTTCCTAAAACATTTTTTCATTAATCATGATTTTTTTTTTTTTAATTGATTTTGAATGTGTGAGTTATGATTCGGATATTATGGTATATATGGATATGAATATATTATGGAGAATGTTTTTGTGTCTGTATAATACTGAGCTTGTGATTCTCAGTACTGTCGGTCACTGTGGCAGGGTGTAGTGTCAGGAGAGGTTGGTTGTCACAGCCGGCAACCATAATTTAATCATGCCCACCCTATGGCATTTTCAAATGTATACGCTTTGGAGAGCGTTTTCCTTAACGAAAACGCCGTCTCAGCGAGGAAGGAAAGCCAAAAAAGAGAGAAAAAGATGGACATGGCCTTAAGGTTTTCCCCGCATGTCAGATCTCACTTCAACCCTTGACTTTACTCATTTTCCTTTTTCACACCTTGGCTCATGTAATGAGACGCATGATCAATAATGGGTAAATGATCTTAAGGGAGAACTCCCACAACAGACCTGGGACTCTCCACCATTTGGTTTTAGAATTAAAGAAGCTTCTCGGATGAAAGGTGAACCACCTTCAAGAATCTTACAGAATTTCAGTAGCTTTTCTTTCCAAGCACCTTAGAAAACTTTTATGATTGTGTTATAAGGATGAGCTTTGAAGTGGGCACAGGTGTTAGGTTTTGTAGTGTTAAAAGCTAACCTTGAACAGTCTTTTGAGGAGTTTATCAAGTTTAAGACCAAGACATGTTTTCGACAAAGGATCCAACCCTAACACAGCGTCTTATCAGCTAATAAAGTGAGTTCAGCCCAGGATTCAAGGAGGCTTTCTGTAAAAAGGGAAAGACCATCTCTGAATCGAAGAGGAGGCATAAGGATACATCTTTCACCATCTTACAATGCTGTTATTGCAGCCATTTCTCAAGTCTGTGAATGGTACTGATCAATTGTCTTTGATCAGTGGTTGTTGATCAATGTCATGAACATTTGCATATTAATGACCAAAAAATTGACCTCACAATTCATTGTTGGCCCATGGTGTTAGTTTCAGTCATTATGCAGATGTACTGTTTATAAGGTTGAGGAAAACTGCATTTAGCTGAGACTAAAGAAGTCATTTGGATAAGTGATGAAACTTGAAAACGCTACATCCAAATAAACATAATCAACTTTTTGGGAGTCCTCCATGAAGTTTTCCATCTCCGAGAGAGTGAGTCAGAAGAGAGTGGCGAGCAACCCACCATGCAGCTCGGTTAGGCTCGTCTGTCCATTGGCAAGACACAGATACCTAACTTCTGATGAGTGTTTCTACTGTGGAATGAGATGAAGTTTTGTCGAACTGCCTCATGTGCCAGCAGGTTAAGCCCAGCAGTAACTTTAGAGATACTGCCGGGCACAATAAATGATGACATATGTAAAATGTAAGAAGTAGAGTTGGACCAATCCGATATTACTTATCGGTATCGGTCCATCTCTAGTAAGAAGTGCAAGTTTCATGTCCAATCTGTTTTCCATTGTGGGTTTCATGAATAAGAAGGGTCAATTAAGGGCAGAGCCAGCCAAGGTCCAACCATTGGTTGAGTGAGTTCCTCCCAAAACCAAACAACTTCAACACTTTTTGGGCTTTGCTCCTTTTTACCAACGACTTATTATTGGTGAGTATTTGGATTTTTGCGAGATTGCCTTGCTGTTCACCCACTTAGCTCCTCAAGGTTGCCTTTCACTGGGATAACTCGTTTTGACAAAGCTTCGACGCCCTGAAACAATGCTTCGCTTCTACTATGATCCTGGTTCATCCTGAGGAACCATCCTGGGCTCTCATTTTTTACTCAGTTTAGCTTTACCATAACCCAGGGGTGGGCAACTCCAGGCCTCAAAGGACAGTGTCCTGCAGGTTTTAGATGTGTCCTTGATCCAACACAGCTGATTCAAATGGCTAAATTACCTCCTCAACATGTCTTGAAGTTCTCCAGAGAGGTAATGAACTAATCATTTGATTCAGGTGTGTTGACCCAGGGTGATATCTAAAACCTGCAGGACACCGGCAGGTTTTAGATATCAGGTTTTATAGGTTTTAATAACCTATAAACCAGTTTCTCTCAATGTGAAGCCTAATACTTTGTCTTGAAAATTCTCTTCCGATGAGTCTGTGAAGGAAGAGACCATTTTGCTTCCCTCATGTGTAATCCGATCCCTCACCTGGGAGATTAAGTCACTCATCCGGGATGTCCAGCAAGCAGAGCCAGACTAGGAAATGGACCACCTAACTGTAACTATCTAACTTATCTGCCATTAAAGGTGAGGTTTTCAGTACTCTTGTGG
The DNA here is from genome assembly GCF_000239375.1 of Pundamilia nyererei. Lineage (NCBI taxonomy): Eukaryota > Metazoa > Chordata > Actinopteri > Cichliformes > Cichlidae > Pundamilia > Pundamilia nyererei. Next base: position 43,253 of record NW_005187992.1, read on the forward strand.
ACTGCAGATGATCCGGTTCCCCTTGATCAATCTCTGTCTGCCTCTGGCTCCTGCGAGCCATTATTTTGGATTCCCACCTTTATTTTCAAGTACATTTTGTGACACACACACATACACACTCCCCACTTGTCACTCTCTCCATCTCTCTCTCTCTCACACACATTAACGTGAACGCACGCACACCACATAAAGATTGTTGATTTATGTACCTGTCCATTTTCACATTTTTGTGTTCCAGGTGCTGCATATTTTTGTTTTTTTAAAATAAGTTTTGAAGTGTTTTTTCATTACCTCTGGTAATAGTCTCATTGAGTGTCTGTTGGTCATCTTGCAGTTGTACGCTGGAGGCATTTCCCCCTGACAGAAAAAAGTACATTCAATTCAGTTTTATTTATATAGCACCAAATCACAGAACAACAGTCACCTCAATGGACTTTAAATAATGACCCTACAATAATATAGAGAAAACCGCAACAATCAGGTGACCGCCTGTGAGCAAACACTTGGTGACACTGGTAAGGAAAAACTCTTTTAACAGGAAGAAACCTCTGGCAGAGCCAGGCTCAGGATGGGGGAGCCATCTGTCACAACTGGAGGAAGATAAGATAAAAGACAAACTACATTTCTTCTACAGAGTAGTATATAAACACATAGTGATGAAAAAAGGGAGAGTGAAGAAAGAAAACACGCATAGACATCCTGTCAAGATCAGGTGACCCTGAATCCTTCACATCATTTTGCTGCAAAGGGCCTATGCTGCTGGGGATTTCACATGACACACTAAATTTAGAGATATTCTGCAAATTCAAGAAAGCAGTCCTACATATTTGTTTTATATGTGCACTTAAGAACATATCCTTCAATCAGCTCAGCAGCAGCACAAGGATCTAATTTGGCCCTAATTTGCTAAGTACAGAGTTGTTTTTGTGAGACACTGAATCAACCTAGGGACAGTCTACCTCAGCATTATGTGTAGAAAAAGACAAACAAACAAACAAAAAAAACTGTCATATACATTTAATGTTTAGTCTGATTATCTCATAAAGATTTGCTGTAGTATGATATAATGATTTGATAAGGGACTAGTTGTGTTTTGACAAATGCATACAATTAAAACATTCTCGAGCAATTTTTAGCTGTTCCTCTCACAGATTTCATTCTTATTACAAGCAAAAACACTCAGTGTAAGTGTTTTTTAATTTCAAGTGTAATATGACATTTAACATGTGTAGCTATTCTGTCTTATTTTATCTTCATGAGATAAAGATTTATAGGTGTATCAATGCTTAGTAATCAGTATTATTAACAGTAATAAAGGGCCCGATGCTTGGTTGGGATAAAAGATTCTTTATGAAGGAAAGGAAACATTCCTTTTTTCAGCGAATGATCACTTCAGTGAGAAATGAAAATATGATGGGACAGGATGAAAACTAATTTCAATGTGCCAAACATTTAATTTCAGTTTTTTCCTATTTATAATTGCTGCTTTGGTGCTGAAGATATTTTTCATGACTTGTTATTTTAGATGCACGAAACAACATAGTAAAATCATGTTGGGCACAATTTAAAATGCAGTTTTGATAGTGCTTTTGAAGAATGTAGTTTAGCGCAAACCTATTGAATAATTTTTATATCATAACCTAAGCATGAGGAAAAACATAATCCAGAGAGAATCAACTTTTGAAAGTTTGGGGGGCGGAGCCCAAAGGAGGACGGGTTACTGATGTTATTGGTCACTTTGAAAGACACTTCAGGCTACATCATTAAACTGAGTTACACTGCAGCAGTGTTGTCTTAATTTGGAAAAAAAGATTGCCGAATTAATAATTAACAATTATTGTTTGCTGTGTAACAGTGGAAATCCTGACAACAATCACTGGATTACATTACTGCTGAAGAAACTGTTTAAATCAAAAGATTCTAAGGCAAGTTCTGAAGCCTCTGCACTGCTGTCCCTGTATTATATAGCTTTTGGGATTTAAAAAATAAAACATTTAAACAGCAAAATTTAAACCTGCCAACAAAAAGTTGCTCAATCTGCAGCAAGGACATGTTACAGCACATACTGTTATGTTTTTGCTCGCAAGTTATTGTTCCCCTAAAAAGCTCCAGGGGATGAGGGAAAGTAACAAAAGGTTTCCAGGTTGAAAAAAGGAGACAGGGAGGTAAAATGGTTAAATTAACAGGTTTTATTAATAAAAAAAAAGAAAACAACAAAACTGTTGATAAACTGAAAATAAGCCAAAAAGGGTCGGTACCCAAATACACTCCTCTCTGCACAGAAGGAGCAATTAACCACCACACACATCGCTCACTAGCTGCAACCCAACAAGGCTTTCTGGCACTAGAGCTCACTTTTCTCTGGCCTTAAGTATTCTTAATTGCTGATGGGAGTCAGCTGTACAAAAAAGCTGGCTCCTAAGGCAGGAGATATGGTAGAAGACACCCACACAAGGTCAATTTCAGGAGGAGGGCCTGCTAGGGCCGCAACAGTTATGAAATAAAAATAATTCCATGTAAGTGCACTTGAATTCTCTGCACATCATTTATGATCAATATAAAGAAATGGAGGCAGGAGGGTAATTCATTCTTAACTTTACAAAATGCAAGAAAGAACGATCATTCCCCTCTGACCACTGCAGAATTTCCTGAACACTTCTTTTTTTTCCTCTTGAATACCTCTTAATAGGAATTAAGCATAACTTAATCTCTGTCTGTAGTTGTCATTAGGAATTAGTATTTGGATGTCCAATCATCCACAGCAGATTTCGAGGGCTGTAGAAACCACAATTTTGTAGGCAGGAAATGGATATTGCTTTTTATATACAAAGTGTATAATACTAAATCTTTACAAATATCAAAATCAGGTAAATGGCTTAATCTTGGACACAAAACACACACACATACACTACAAAAATTTGCAGGTACATAGATGACCAATCATAATAAACTTTTCTAGAGCAAGAACGTCTCTTTTATTATATCCAAAACTTGTAATGCTCCGCTTTCTGGTTTCTCCTTATCTTTCATTTTTACAATTTAATTGTAAAAATGAACATTGCATCACATTTCTGAAATACGCATATTTGTATTGTGTTGGAAGCAGAGCAAGATTTTATAATTCAATTTATAATCCCTTGTGCCCACGAGAGATAGTACCCTGAGTGATGGCAGCACATAATATACATGTTGCAATCATCTTTTCTTCTTAACCAGAAAAAAAGCCTTAAATGGTAAAGCAGCAGAAATTATAACCTGTATGAATTTTTAAAAATTCAAAAATTAAATGCACTTACCCATGAAGAAGAGCAGGAAGAAGAAACCTATAATCATTGTGGCTTTGAAAGATCAGTGATGATCATCGCTCTCTCTGTGGGCAGGAGATGATTCCTGCTCTATTAATGTAATGGCCTAGAAGGGGGCAGGGCAAATATAAAGACCAATCGTGGTTTTATCCCAATATCAATCCTAAGACCAGTGTCTTAGGCAATAGACAGGGCAATTAAACTAAGTGAAAATCTTAAATGCTACAGTTAAAAAGCTTGTGGCCAGCATTGCATCATGTATCACACATACATAAGTGTCACAGTGGGGCCAAAAGCCTGACAAATCACAGGTTTGAAAATATAATATGAAGACAATTTTGTATAAAAACAAAAGTTAAATCATAAAATTTGGTTTGTCACAATTTATATGCAAATGAGACCAAAATTGTTAGTCCCTATTTAAAAAAAGAAAAAGAAAACAAAAAAACAGGGTCAGTATTACTAGCCCCCTGAAAAAGTGGCAAACCACTGCTGTGCAATTATGTGCTTTAACTTCGTAATGCTCAAAGCTTGTAAAATCAAGTTAAACCTGAGGATTATCTTCCAGTTTACAATTAGTATAAAACAGCAAAAAACAGGTTTGAGAATGCATCAAGCTGACAGCAAAAGAAATCAATTTAGAAATAACTATTGATGCTCACAAAGCAGGAGATGGATATAAAAAGTTACACAGCATTTCCAAGTGTCAAGAACAGGAGTGAGAAGCATCATCAAGAAATTCAAAGAGAGGCACACAGTACAAAAGAAGCCTGGCAAAGGTAGGAAGTCAAAATATTTTAAAGACTGGAAAGAAAACTAGTTAGAAGTATCTAAAAAAAAACCAGAACAACTGCCAAGGCACTAGTGAGTGACTTAACCATCTTGGGAACTGTAGTTTCAAAGAAGATCATCACTAAACCCAGCTAAGGACAGCCTTTATATTAAGCATACTGGAAGCATGTGCTTTGGGCAGATAGGATGAAACTAGAGCTCTTTGAAAATACTTACTAAACTACACGGGACGGTGGAAGTTTAGTGATGCAATAAAATGCATAAAATGTGAATTGATTTTTATTATTAATATTATTGTTTCAAAATGATATGACAGATAACAAGCTTAGGCAACATATAGACACTGACTTCTTGCACTTTATAAGAAGTAACTTGATATAAAAAACAGGTTTTTTGGAAGAATCCAAACATATGATACATTAAGATGCTGAAACATTTGACCATCGACAAATACAAGACTCATGTTCATTGTTTGTGTTAGATGTTGATGTAAAACAACACAATATCTAGGAAATCATTTACTCGCACTGGCTCGGGTAAAATCAGGATGTGGGTAAATGCTTTTACATGTTTGCATCTTAATTTTAGCATATCGAGACTTTAGAAGTGGTTTGAGAGAGACCGCAATAAGTGTTCCATCAGCATAGGGAGTGACTGGAAAAGCTGAGAAAGTTACTGACAGTGTAGGTTTTCAGTAGGGGTGGGTTTTTATAATCGATTTATCGATTAAAATCGATTCTGGCTTGGATAACGTAATATCGATTCATTAAAATCCTGAATCGATTTTTTAATATTAATTTATTTTGCCCGAAATGCCAGAATCTCAGGTGAAAGATCACAAAATTTCAACAACCACCAAACAGCTAAGACAGTAAATGAGAGCAGGTACACGGCTTCTGCACAAAGACATAAACACACAGCGCGGACCCGGGGATCAGAATCAGTGAGATGTCACCTTTCTCAGCTGACGGTCGGGGCTGAAAGCCGACAGCTCGCTGATTCTGATCCGCGGGTCCGCGCTGTGTGTTTACGCCCTTTTTGCGCTGATCAAATGGCTGTTAGTTTTATCTCTCTCCAAACAATATTGACCGAACCAGCAGCAAAAGAAGATCCAAACTACGCTTCACATAAACATGGTCATGAATTCCCTCTGACTTTTGCTGACTTTTCAGGATAAAAATCACACTTCATGCACAGCTCTCTCTCTCTCTCTCTCTCTTTTCTGCATTATTCGCTTGCTTGTTACGCACAAGTCTACCGTTGTTTACAGCGCTGTCGGCCGACTTTTTTTTCCCCTTTTACTTACTTCCAAAAAGTAAACCTAATTTCTGCCGTTCAATATTGAACAAATTTAAACTTTTTAAAATTAAGCAAAATGCAAAACGCTTAGCCGTGTCTCTAATAAAACCGCTGTAACTTCAGAGGTAAGGTTCATGTGTTGATTAATGGTTTTCTTTCGTTTTTGATGTACTGCAGATTATTTTTATAAAATCCAGGCCAGGAAAATCACCTTCATGTTTTTCTGTGTTTTATCTTCAGCTACTTTGACACAAAGGCCTCTGCTGTGATGCTCACACCTTTGATAAAGTCTTGCGTGTGTCAGCTTCCTTTTAATAGATACAAAAATATGTAAATGTACTGATCTGAATTATAATATTTCTGACTGTCAAAATTTCCCAGATTCAAATCGAATGAAATCGAATCGTGGATCGAATCGATTCGGGACCTTGTGAATCGGAATTGAATCGATTCTAGAAATCAGTGACGATACCCAGCCCTAGTTTTCAGTCATCCCAGTCATGGTAGTCCAAAAAGCTTGGAAAGAAATTTCCTGAAGATGTTTCACACTTTATCTAAGAGGCTTCTTCAGCTATAAAACTGAAAACGTTCATATTATTGACATAATAACTCAATTTGTCTTCTACTGGTAATTTTCATGTTCAGCGTGTATTGACACCAGAACATAAATGCATGCACTTTAGTGTCAGCTTTACGCAGCTTAGGGTTCAATTCTCTCATAAGAACAAAAAGAAAACAAAAAAAACAATATACTTTCCTCCTTTTTTTTGTGGACATTATCACTAAGGCTACGTCCACACACACACACGGGTATTTTTGAAAACCCAGCCTTTTCTATGTGTTAGGGCCTTCGTCCTCACGTAAACACTGTTTTGGATCACTGAAAACAGAAATTTTTTAAAAAAGCATTTAAAAAAAACACCTGTGTCTTTGCGTTTACATGTGGATGGAGATATTTTTTAATCCTTCAGAAAGCCCGGAGAACTATTGCTCAAGAATGTTTGGAAAATCACAAGACAGCCTATACCCCTGGAGGGAATATAAGAAAATATAAAGTAACGAGAGATCACTTAAGCGTTTTGCACAGTACTATACGGAAACAATCTAGCTGATGTGTTCCCAAAGAGTGACTTGTACTGAGTAAAAAATCAGTATGCTCCACAAGCTAGTGTAATCTGCCTTATTAACATTTTTCAGATGCAAGTTTATTGCACATTTATTTGTTTTGACATCATTCAATTAAACCTCAAAAAGGGATCAAAAGACTGTGGAAAATAGATACAGATACAGCTCAGTGCACGTGAAGGCACCAACGAGAGCTAGTTGATTTTGCACAGTTGTCAAGCAAAGCAGCACAGCACCAAATTTAAACTTTGGATCTTTTTAGTTGCCCTAAAGGTGTTTTATTGATCAAAACTTTTGTACTTGTCTTTAAACAAGTTAATTTTATACCTTAAGTTGGACATTTTTAACATGGGAGTATCTTCTGTGTGTCTAATGAGGCACACAGATCTGTTGGTTGTGCAATAAATACACAAAGACATACCAAGAAATGAGAAGAAAAGAAGCTTTTATTTCAACAGTGTTATGTTACTGTATATGTTTTTAGAACCAGATGACAGGAGTTTGATTTCATCATGCTAAAACATGAAGTGTCTGTAAATGCAGGATTTACAACAGGAACTA
>NW_005187992.1:51785-54172 GCF_000239375.1 Pundamilia nyererei
CTTATCTCCTCTCATTGATATCAGACCCAAAGGTATTGTCTAAAACCCTCCAGTCTTGCCACTATCATTTCATTATGGCTGTTAAGTGATAGTACTACAAATGTGTGATCTGGTGTAACTGATATTGTGATAAACAGCTCTGAAATTCATATATCTGTCCTCTGTTTTCCTCATTCTCTCTCTCCATCACATTTGCTTCATAGTTCAAATTAATCTTTGTTTCATATTATCTGTAGCTCCTCTCCATTTATGGTGGGCCAGTAGTGACAGAATTTATTCATTTATATGCCATAAAATAATTAATTAAATGTTTCATTGGTTGATTACAATTTCAAACATATAAATGATTAATTAACTATGTCAATAATTAATTAAATGTGTAATTAATTAAAATAAAATTTTAATAGAATAAATAAAAAAATTTACTAAACATTTTAAACAAAATAAATGTGCTTTTAAGTAATTATTGAAATATTTCATTAATTAATTCCACTTTTAATTAATTAATGAAATATTTAATAAATTATTTAATGGCATATTTAATTGATTCATTTTGTCACTCCTGGCCCTCCATACACTCTAAGGTCGTGCCCCAAATTTCCAGAAACAAAGCGCCTCAACACCAGGGCGGGGAGTCTGATTTGACCCTATTCTGGATAGCTGTTCTAATTGCTCTAATACAGACTAAAGAATATGAAAAATTGCAACAGCAGTTTGAGTTTTTAGCTGTTTAACATGACCTAAATATTATATGTTAGGCATTTGTCTGTTATAAGAACTCAAGTAACTTCTCAAAATTAAAAAAAAAACTGAAATATTTAACTTTCCAAAGTAAGCATGACCACATTTACACAAAGCTCCAGTGGTGTGGAGATGAGAACGATATTGAGCTTCTCTTTCCAGCTCTCAGATTAAAGAGTAAGGCAAGTTATGGTAAGTCTTGAGGAAATTAATGTATGTAAACATGGACCTGTGTGTAGGAGCCCAGTCCACATAGAATCGGTCACCCATACAGAGAGTAGAGGGGTGACATTCATTCACATTAAACTCTACCTTATGTCAGCTTTATTCGTACCTTTCCTATGGCCAGTAGTTGTACTAAAGGTACTCTCACTGTTTTAATTATATAGAAATGTAATTTCTACTCAGTTTTCCAGTTTAAGAAAATCAAAGATAAAAACAGAGTAACTACTGTGATATTGCTTTAGCTTCCTGTCTTTCCCAATCTGAATGACATCACTGGGAAAAATATTCCAGGGAACAGCTAATGATACTGCCTGGAAAAGCTTTTTAAAAGGAAGGAAGATCGCTACAGGGAAAGACAGATTTCTCCTGTTATGGAAGTTTGGAAATGATAGAATAGAAGGTTAAAACGATTATTACATTGTCATGTTACTAAGTCTTGGACCAAAGGTTTTAACTTTTGTGATATCGCAATGTGTTCATTTGGATTTGAGATGCATTTCCTGCTCAGGCTCTATATTTGATCATCTGAGAATGCTGAAAAAATCTTACATTTATTGAGTTTTGTACATATTTGTCATACACAGCTCCTAATTACAGCACTTCTTTCAGTTTGATGTCTGGACTTTCAACTATTACAACAACTTGATTCTTTCATTCTTCCTCCACCATTTTGTTTGCCTCTGTGCTTTGGATTGTCCTGTTGCGTGACCCCACTTGGTCCGAGCTTTAGCTCTTGGACATGTAGCCTCTCATTTGACTCTAGAATGCTTTGGTACACAGGAGAATAGGGCTGCAGGGGCTGATTATTTTAGCAGCCAAGTATTCTATTGATTCCATCGAATAATTAGATAAGACTTTTTTTCTTGTTAATGATCAAATATTCAAAATTTATAATTATCAAAAATAAATGTTACAAGAGAAAAAAATACCAGGCTTCTAAAATAAAAGTCCTTTATCAAAGGAACTAAACCTTCAATGTATGGGTAGGGTGTGGTTTTGGCTCAGCTGTACGGAGGAAAGGTGGAAGAAGAGCTTCGGGATTCAGTGCCAAGGAGATGCTGAGTGGGACAGATGCTGCACATCATCTCATCAATCTCTCTTATTTATGCAGAGGATGCCGGGGCCTACAAGCTCCTTTGAAACACTGATAGTGGCTGGTGTTGCTGCAACAACCTCACAATTGTGCAAGCAGAGACTGAACGTTCACAGCCACCTCTGTGGAGAGGTGCATTAGCATCGAAGCGTTTGCTCATAGGGTGTCATCTAATTATTGGGGTTTTCCCTGTTTTCTCTGTATTACTGTACTACTATTGTATAAATACAATTGAATTAAATTGGTTTTTGCAACCATAATACATGGTGTAATGTACTTTTTAGAAAGAAGAGGCTTCCCCCTGGCCGTCTTTCCAAACAAATCATAC
>NW_005187992.1:62158-77946 GCF_000239375.1 Pundamilia nyererei
TAGTAAGTAAATGCAGAGTGGTGTATAAAAACATAGTGAGTGAAAAAGGTTGCTGTTTCTACTTTAATCCTATAACACACAAAAACACCACTGGAGATGCAACTTTGATTTGTAGAAAAATTGTTTAAGTAAATAAACTGCAAACTAGCATAGACAAAGTAGACAACTGAGTTAAGTTTGGTAATAGTCATAACGACAACACTAAAGGTTTGCAGAATTTATCATTACTATCAAAGAACACCTTAATGTGTGTTTGCTTTTGTTTTTAATGTGCAGTTTAAAGTCCAAATGGTAAAGTGGTGCACGCCAGCATGGCTGATTCAATGGCATAGACAATAAAAGAGGAACAGTCCACTAACCCCAGATCCACCCTGTGCTGAATGAAATTACTAGCTGGCCTCTTTTCTCATAATATGTTTACAACACGATATCAGGTGGCTGAGAATGAACATGATTGGTTTTAACAAATGAGCTGTGAGGTGAAGGAGGACTGAAGTATGACAGGCGGGAGAGATTGAACGTCAGAAATATGAAATCAGTGAGGTCAGTGAGTGCGTGTTTGATAGATGAAGTTTGAAGATAGATGTTGCCCTTTGATAATGACTGATTTACTGCCCTGTCCAGTTTACATTAGACTAGATGCAGGCAGGATTTAATCTCAAATGTCCTTTACACTAATCTGCCAGGCTGCTCTCCTGTAGCAAACATCTATGACATGCCTGCCTGCACCGGTAGAGGGAACCCTCTCCTTTTGCTCGTCTGAGGTTTCTTTCATCTTGTTACCATTAAATCATTTTTTGAAGTATTTTTTCTCTTTGAGTCTACAACAAAACATTTAGAGATTTTTGGGATGCTATATACTATTTGAATAATATTGATGTTTTTGGTTGTGACCAGGCTGTGGATAGTGGATAGCCTTTCAGATACTGTTCATCTGCTAGTTTTTTAGGCCTGCCACATCTTCTTTTGCCTTTCACATATCCAGTCAAAGTGCACACTGCACACCTGATATAAAGCGCTTTGATAAACATGTTCTTCTTCTTTGACATTTTTTGTAAATTCAGCTAAAGAAATGGGAACAACTTCCCTTAATGTTAATGTAACAGACTTTTAACAACACAGTGTCTAAAGTTGCATTTTCAAAACAGTGTTTTCGCTGTTGTCTGGCATGTACAGACACAACACCGGTTCATTCTTTGATTTAGGTGGCTTTTTATGCTTAAATGATTCATATGTCAGAGTTAAGTGACGTAACAAACAAATAAATGAATAAAAAACATCCTTCTGAAACTTTTCAAGACCTTCAGAAAGCCTGGAGAACTGTTGCTGAAGACCACTTTTAAAAATTACATGAATGTCTGACTCATTGGAAACAAAATATAAAGAGATATGTGATGGCTTAAGGCTTTATTTATTAAAAAATATTCTGAGATGATAATATTTGTTTATTATGGCCCACAAACTGAGTCATTGTTTAAGTAGTTTGGGTTTTTCTGTTTCTTGGTTTATTGGACACTTCATTCAGCATTCATTAAGCATAATACAACAGCTTGGACTCTAAAGTGATGGCTGATTAATCAAGCCAAACGTTTAGGGTTAACACTTTGATCATTCTCATTCCAATACATGTCTGAGGGATCATCTAACTTTAACTATGGAAAAGTTGAACGCGAAACTATATAAAGTGTATATAAAACAAAAAATAACAAGGTTTTAAAACATTAACATGATGTCCTAAAATACAAAAAGACAATACAAGCCATATTTTGACACAAATACTCTACTGTACAGAAACTGTAGTATTAATAGGAAATACTCTACATTTCTAAGTGTTCCACTCAGTGTACATGAGAGAGAGAAAGAGCGACACAGTGACAGCATAGAAAATGAAGAAAACCCTGTTGATTCTGGCTGCCCACTGGACGTACTTCCCTCCCTTTTCACTGCCACTGAGGTGCAGATTTAGTGATTTCTTCAGCTCCTTCAGCTCCTCCAGGATCAGCACCAGCACATTATACTGTCCTGTATGATTACTGTTGTTAACCTGCACAAAGTCAAGCAGTCAAAGAAGGATGTCAGAGAGTTTATGGTGATGAGAGTGATATTGCATCATGAGCAATAGTGGCAAAAACACTAATCTGGAGTCTAAAAACATTGAATGGACATAAATTGATATTATGAGCACAATCAGCATAATAACTGGCCTATATTTGCTTTGCGACGTTACCTCTGCTGTTTCCAGCTAAATCAAATCTTGTGTGACTATTTCACGCTGAAATGAGGCCTGATGGGAAAAAATATATCAGGCCTCTGCATTATCGCAGAGATGCCAGCAATTTTTTTTCTTTTTTTTGGGGGGGGGGGCGCCCACACCTAAAAAAAAAAATCATATTTATTGCATTATTAGCAGGTATTTACCAGCAACATTTTGTAGGTAGCTCAGTATAGCACCTCTATTATACTGTAACGCTTATTAACACAAGGTTTTTTCCCAATATTTGTTCAAATAGTTTGATTAAACAGGAAATAGGTTTTGACACACGAGAAACTCACAATTTTAAAGATAATGAAAATAAATATTTTACAACAATCTTACATCTGTGAATACTAGCGTTTTACTTTTTATTTAGTGCCACCGCTTACTTATTCTTAATAAATGTGAGGCTACTGAATCTTGCACTGAACCATCATGTAACACTCTGTAACCTCATCCATCTGCACTGACCCCTGGTGTTTTAATGCTGCAACAACAGTTTGGTCTTTGTTTTTATTAAAACTACTTTTAATAATTTAATAACTTTCTGTTATTGTACCAACGATCATTTTTAGCCCTGAATAAAGAACAATTCTAAGTCATTTTCCTCCAAAACTGTGTTTTTGGGGGCTTTTCTTGTGTGTTTAATGGAACTTAATCCCATTTATAAATAATCTTAGTATCAGTTATTTATAGCAAGTTTATTTCATCATCAGAGCAATGATATTTTATTTAAAACATTTTCTCCAGCGCTACAGAGCACATGACCAACAACAGCTTTATCCAAAGCATTACTTTCATGTGACAGTAATCTCCAGGGGAATATATCAAGACCCCAGAGGTTCCCCAAATAATACTGTAACATAATCAATGTTATTTTCTTCCATTTCTGTAAGGCTGTGTTGTATTCTTCACAACAAAGTATCTTTTCTTTTTAGTCTGTAAACAGGAATCTGAGCCCTGATTTGATGTTGGCCAGTCAAAATGTGTGCTCTGAAGATCTTATTCATCCCACTCAAGATGAATTTACACATTTGTTTTGTTGTCACTGATTAATTAAGATCTTGTAAAGATGTTAATACAATTTTGCTCTGCTGTCATGTCATATTAATGCAATATCTGCATGCATATGCTCAAACTGTACCACTTCAGCAACAGGCAGTAGCTCATGCTGTTCCTCATCACTGGACACTATGCAGATGCAGGAACAGCAGGTCTGTCTTTTGTCTTCTGAAAGCAAACAGTAGGTTTGTCACAAGAATTTACACACATTTAAAACATGAAACATCTGCTAACTAAAGATAAGATGAAGCTTTTGAAATTAAATGTACAGCATGCAAATCATCGCCTTCTTTTTGTTCTCTTTTTCAATATGTTTGCTTGTGTTTCCAGACACTTTTCATGTTTACTGCATTTAATGTTTTAAAGCATTTTTCCTTTGCAGGTTCTCTCAGGGATTACCTGAGATCTGAATTCTTGTTTTAGCAGACTGATACTATAGACCTATAAATCTGTGATCAGTATCTGAGAAGCTTTTTACGTATCTCACCTGCATCACTGTTATTAGTTTTGGCTTTTTTATGTTCATTCTTCACCTTAAGCTTGACTTGGGAGTCTTTTTCTATCAGATGTGTAACCAAAATTGTCTCCAGCAGACTGAGCAGCATAAGGGCAAAAATCACAATGCAGTATGTTGCTGAAAGGATGAAACAAGCAACAGTTACTTTTTTTTCTTTTGGTATCTGGTTCTTCTACATACATGAAATACGTCACCACACTTAAACATCATCCCTTAAGGAAGGAGTCTGTACCTATGAGTGGGGTCTTGTTGGACATGGAGGGCAAGATGTCGTTCAGGATGAGCAGCAGAACGGAGATTGCCAGCAGGACGGTGACTTTAAAGCCCAGCTTCTCTCCTCGATGGTCAGCGATGAAGAAGGAGGCGAGATCCAGAGTTAGGAAGAATAAGATGGGCAACAGGAAGTTAATGACGTGGAGGAGTGGCCTCCTCTTCATGCTGAACTGGGAAAACGGGTTCAGTGGTTAGGTTAGATTTACCTTGTGTGAAAGTTATCATATTGTGTGGGTGTAGTATTGCAGAAGTAACTTTTAAAATTGGTTATTTATCATAAATTGCTTGATTTGGTCATATAAAGTTATTATCACAAGACCATTGTAGTCAGTTCTACAGCATCCCTGTTTTATGAAATATTTTTAATGAAATAGAAAAATGTCTCAGTTTAAACATTTCATTGTTTTCTCTTGCTTGATGTAAATGTTAATGACGTCTCTTATCTTGTTGTTTTTTTTGGTTTTTTAATGTAATTTGCCACTTGTGTTTTTCTTTCTGTGTATTACGTACAGTGTATATGAGGCTTTCCCACAGTTTATTTTCAAAGGTCATATTGACTTTGGAGATGGACAGTTGGAGGAATTCCCACTCTCCCTGTGTTTTCATCACTTCACGGGAAAACTGCGTGGCCCGGGAGGAGTTGGAGAAAGGAGAAAGTCGCATCTCATCTACTGTTTTGGGAAATGACAGAAAGAATGAGAGAAACGTTTCAGAGTTCAAACAACTATGAAAGCAGGAGAAAACACACCAGAACACTCATCCTCCCTCACCACAGTGACTTGCAGAACCAATGGTGATGTTACATTTCTGCGTGTCGAAGGGGAACTTGTGGACATCCATCTTACAGGTACTGACAATCTTAATGTCGTCCTCAGAAGTGATCGTCCCATCGTAGGCTACGGAGATGTAATAACTCTGAGGGGAGTCGTCCGTCTGTATCCTAAGACCACAACACACACACACACACACACACACACACATTATTCTCTCTTTCAGTATGTTTGCAGAGCAGCTACACAGCATAATTTGATGATACTAATTATAAACTGACTGAATTATTCTGAAGCTCCTGCTGTCACAGCAGCAGGATAATGTGTTTGTTTTAAAGTAGTATAAAAGCTGCTGCGTGTACTTTAATAAAGTGTGCACACAATGAAGCGCCTGACCTTCTAAACAAACACAGGATGGCAGCAGATATCAAGCTGTTACATTTGATGCTGAACAACTATAAAATGATTTTTTGCAAAAAAGCAAGCTCCTGCAAACATTCCTCCTTACTGATATCCATTATGATGGTCAGTTTGGATTTCAGCAGGTTGTTCTCATAGTGTCTATATAGCTAAATGCATTGAGTTGATGCCATATAATTGGCTGATTAGATATTCCTGTTAACAAGCAGTTGAACAGGTGTACCTAACAAATATGTCTAGCCAAAAACAACGTAAACTGCAAACAGGAAAGTGTCTATTATATCAATAAACTGGCTTAATAAATAGATAGCATCACAAAGCAGCATTGTCCATGAAAAATAAATTGGTGATGACCTAACAAATTATAATTCTGTTTGACACTTATGACAGGTGAGCGGTCATAGTTTATTGGTTGTTATATATGATTTGTTTTAGCAGCTGCCCTCAGCAGTCCTGTTCACATTTCACTCTAAATAAAAAGTATTTCAAATTCAGCTATGAGAAAAAGAGTTATGACCTTCATTTCACTGTGATTTTCAAAGATTTAACATGCCAAAAGTATTTATTTTGCAATGTGAATCCAATTTTATTCAAAATATTGATCTCTCAGGCCAGGAAACACTTTTTTGACACACTTTGATTTGAACAAAATGAATAAAAGTGTCTCCTTTTGAACCTGTTTGTGTTTGATTTTGTAATAAACTACACTTCATGTCCGTGTGTGTTGCTGACTCACATCTCATAAATGAAGACATCTGGTTTCCAGAGGATTTCTCGAGGAATTGTGATATGAGTAATTCCACAAAACTGATCAGGGTCCCATGAGATGCGTTCATTATTCCATATCTGCATTAAGGTTAGATTATTAGAAAAGTCAAAGACGGAGATGCACAAGGTGTGTCTCAGGCAGACCATGATTTGCATCCTCATTGGGCCGTTTTTTATTTCACCTTGTGCAGAATAGAGCAGATAGACCAATGAAAGACTGCATCAAACAGATCAATGTACAATGCTTAATTTAACAAGTCCTAAAACAACATCTGTGGAGCTTAGCTTTATCATGAATGTCAAATTATCATTTTTGTAGTGTGCTTTCTATATTTATTTATTTTAGTTTTATGTTGTTTTGAAATGTGTTGACATATATTTTTAATATAGACCCCAGAAAGATTAGCTGTGCTTTGTGTTAACCTAATGTAGATCTGAAGAAAATAAACTCACCAGAGTTGCCCAGACAAAGGGAATAAAAGTTTGTGTTTTCTCAATCTGAAAATAAAGTGATGTCAGTAATGACCACCTTCATTGTAGCATTTAGCTCATTAATAACACATAAATGCAGTAATGTTGCACCTACCACAGCCAGGATGGCATACAGGATGATGTCCAGCTCTACTTTGGTGGGGTGCGTGTAGTCCAGCACAGGCCGCGTCAGTTTAAACACACTGTTATCTGTGGTCAGGTTCAGATAGTCCAGAACATCGTGGTAACTGCACACTTTCTGACAGGAAGTCACATCTACAGCAAAACAGTTGTCAGATAAATGATTCCTATTGGAATTTAGATTTTAAACAATATATTTTGCCATTCATTTTTAACTTTTGTTTGGAAAAAAGAGAAATTGAGAGCTTGTACACAGCTGCTTAGTTTGTTTCTTGTTTCTTAATCTGTTTTGGTTTTTTTTGTCTGCAGTGCTTTTATCATTTAACTTTCCTTGTAGTGTCAGGATACTGTTTTCAGGAAACTCAAGTTTCATAATATTTTTAAATCTAGAATTAGATTAATGTGGATTTAAGATAATTAAAACTGTCTATTGTCATTAAAGATCCTATGTACACTTCTAGCCCATTAAATTACTTGTGTTTTCCTTTTTTCTTCCCTTGCTTAAATCTCAAGTTTCATCTTTTTTATTGGAAATAATAACAATAACTCTCATTTGAACATTTTTCGGTCCCCGATTTGTCTTAATCTGTATTATGCCTTTATGAGATATGTCCAAGAAAAGTTACTGTTACAAACAATGTAAAAACTTAAAGAATCAGATACATGCAGGATGGGAAGTACTCTGCTGTCCATTAATGAAATAACACTCCAAACAACACAAAGTCTTACCAGTTAAGATGATCAGGATGAGAAAAGCTGAATACATCGTATATGCAGCTGTGAGAGTGTCTCTGTGTGGTTGAGCTACTTCCAGAGGAGCATGTGTCCCTGCTGTTAGAGCTGCTGCCCTGACATTTAATCTGAGAAGGGGAGGGCTGGGCAAAACAAATGACCTGGCTTGCTGCCTTAAATGAGAAAAACCCTCCCCCGCACTCTGATTCCGTAATTGGCTTACAGAGGAAAGGGACATACAGTATATATGACACTTACTTCTTGAGGCAGATAAAGATTATAGGTTTACGAGAAGAATAACAAATAAAACTAAGGTAAAGGCGGGTGGAGGGGCTTTATATGTTTTGGGACAGAGATAACGCAAATTTGCAGCTTGCTGGTGACACAGTCTTTGAGTTACATAAGAGATATTTCCTGTAACAGACACAAACCTGCAAACCTCAAATGAGAAGGTAAATTCAATTAGAGCGCAACTTGATCACTAAAACAAAGTGGTAATGACATTATGAACACTGTCCCCATTAAAACCACTTACTCCCATTGTCTTCCAGTCTCAGTGCCCAGCTGAACATCAAATATCATGTATTATTTAGGCAAAAAGACTTTCTGTACAGTTAAGTGACTTCACTCATACAGTCCAGATTTAACAGGCTGGCTGTTATCAAACTGGAGTTTATCTTTGCTACTGATTATTTGTTAGATTACCTATCTAAATGAACAGTTGAGTGTTTGAGCTTCATTTTTGCTTGATTAATAAGTATAACGTATAACAGCTCGTAACTTTTAACCTCTTAACCAGTGTCTGTGGGGTTGTTACAAAAGTATGCCAATGCAAATTAAACCCGAGTTCTCAATGATGGGCAACCAGGGGCCCCTCCTCTGCCTATTAAAAAGTCTTCTAGTGGTATTGAGGTTTCTCACGACATCATGTACACATTGCTTAAGAGTTGTTGAGTTAGATGTGATACAACCACTGGTTGCTGGGGAAATGTGTATTTCCCGACTGGTTGGCAGCAGTTCTTGGAGGTTGCTGGTTTTCACTGGGTGAAATCAGACGCAAAGAAGGCGCTGTACCAAAAAAGCTCTGATTGCTTTGGCTGCTAGCATTGTGACAGCTGCCTGGAGCCTTTTCAAACTTGCCTGCAAATAATCAATAACCATGAGCCAAGTGGTAGTACAATAAAGAAGTCCAACGAAAACTGCCAATGGAAAAGGTTTGCCTTACTAAAAACTGTGCCACAGCCCAGCCAACATATTTAACTGACTTTTAGCAATCATTTTTATAGAAACTACCTTTAACCTCCAGCATACTAGTACTAACTACTAGTATTAACTGTTTAGCTTAATCCTCTCTTTTAAATATGGTCACATCTGTTTTCAAAACACCAAGAGAGCAAAGGGCAAAATGTCAGACCCTAGAGGCTTCAGAACAGTAGCCCACAAATAAGCAGGTTACGTCACATATCTATCTTATATAGTGCAGTATATAGTCGGGAATGGCTCTTGAATTTCTGAAAGATAAAGATATATCTGACAGGTGACTGACTACTTTTCACTTCTAAAGTGTATCAATTTATTGTTGTGTGTGAGTATTGTTCACAAATCTGGAAACTATTCAAATAACTGTAGTTATAGATACTGAGACTATTTCCATGAGAGGACCAGAGTCATGTTTAAAGCTATTTTGGCATTTTTCAGTTGTGTTGCTATAGACACACAGAGTCACAGTCACAGAGAAACACTGTACTGTAATGTGTCTGGATTACAACAGGACACTGTGCTAGGACTGTCTAAATCTTCTCCAGCTCAAACTACATGCCATGCCCTAGTGAAAAGGAGGGTTTGTCAAGAATTTTTAGCAGCTCCTGGAATTCCCTATATAGCCTTGTGTGAGTCATACGGAGGACGACCAAAACCATATCACAGAATGAGGACTATTCACCAGGCGGATCATTGGCAATACAAGATTGGTTTTAGTTTGGAGTGATGGAAACAAGTTAGCTGACACATACAGAAAAATCTGCTGAGTTGTGTAGTTATAAGTAAAAAGATGAAACCATATTCTTCTTCTTTTTTCTGTTTTTGGATTATTACTTCATTTTCTGTTTTTAGGACAGGGACTGATAGGGATGCCACATTTGGCTACTGTTATGCTGATTGGTGACATCTGTTGGGAAGTACACAAATCCGCTCACATGTATATATTTGTAAGCAGAAAAGATTATTTGAGGCAACACAGATAAGGATAAAAGGAAGAGAATAGATGGATGGAAAGGTCAATTTTGTTGTGTGGGAATGGTTCCAATTTAGCTGTAAGAATTTTCTACTAGTGAGTTTGAACTTTCTTCTGGGAAAATAAAGCATACCAAAGTCTGAAAAATGACTGTAAAATAAGTGCGTCGAGCGATTTTCACTCACAGTGACCATGTTAGGAAACTCCTCAGTGAAGCAGTTCATGCTCAGAGACATAAAGCACTGATTAATGAATCCTTCCATTTGAACTCAACAGAAAATCCCTCAAATGTCTGTTTAGTTGCAAAAACTTTATTGTCTGTTCAAAGTCTTCATTGACATTTTCACTCTAGAAAAGTGGGTCTTGCAGATTTGGGACCCATCCCTTTGATATCATACTGTGACTGGTGCCGTAATACAGCTTCATTAACACATTCGGACTGTGATCATGTGACTGTTCGCAGCTTGGTTATAGTAGTGCAGTAGTCTTGACCTTAACGGCCAACAGAATAGGGTTCCAGAAACTGATATTTAACACTGCAGAAGGATACGTTACGTCTTTATGCATGTGCAGTGATCCATCATCAAGTCTACAGTAGGGTGCAGGCTGACCTAGACTAACATGCTTACTCTACTGTCGCCTCATGCACCGCAAAGTGTGTCGTCTAGGAATCAGCTAATAGTGCATTAAATGTTGATATTGTCCCTTTTCAGTTATTCGTGTGTAAACCTTTACAAATTTTTCACATATTTTCATCCACATTCTAATAAACAACACAGTGTTCTGCAACAAAATAAAACACAAAAAGGTCAACAACAGGTGACATACATTAAAGTATATCTCACGAACTAAAAGCGTCACAAACAGGAAGAAACAGGCTCGAGGGAATGGTACAAACCGGGAAGCATGAAGATGAGCAAGATGCAAGACAGCAGCGTGGGCCAAGTCTTTCACTGTATTGATGCTTGTCTCACAAGAAATCCATTTACAATGGCAACGCTGAAATTTTTTATTTTTTATTTTAAAAAGCAGTAACACAATGAAACGTCTGAATATGACCCAGCAGCGCAAACAGTTTTTTTTCACTGTTTGAACTGCGAACAAGCATCCTAGTGCAGGAAAAAAAGGACGAGATGCAGTGTCTTTATTGCTCGGTGGTATTTGTTGATTTCAAGTTGCACTACAATAATACTGACATGCTAAGATGGAGCTGTAGATGGAGACGGTGCCAGTGGTGTGTTTGAGTGTGAGTCAAAGTTTGTGTTTGATTCCAGTCAGGGGACATTTCAGATGTCCCGTACATTCCCCTTCTAAGAGATTATCCTACATTCTGTGTGGCATCTTTTTTTTTTCCTTCCTCCAGTTGATCTCTGTTCATTTTGGCCACTGTAACTTGGCTCATCGACCGCCATACGAGTCCGATCACTTCTGCACTTTTGAATTGACATTCAGCACAGGTCGTTGTGTTTCAAAAGCATGGTGGAAATGAGAGGAAAACTTGGAAAGTTGCATGCGAAGTCGAGACAGGAGCTCCCTGATGAGAGGAGAGGGGTCAGTACTTTCTAGCTCAGTAAGGTAAGGTAGTCCGGTGTCAGCTGACTTTTAGCGTCAAAGCGTCCGACCACTCGTCAGGCATACAGTTTACAACAGAGAAGGAGAAATACGCTAGTAATAAATCCGATTGCCGATCACAGTAGCCCCTGACTGTTTAGCTGGTAATAGGAAGAAAGGGAAAAAAGAAGAGGAGCAGCATATATTTTTTCTAATGATAGTGTCACAATACACAGCTCTCATTAAACCTACAGGTAATAAATAATAACGTAGCAGTAGGCTAATCATTCCCACAACAAGTTAAATCACAGACAAGAAAACAAGGAAACTCCTGTGAGGGAAAAAAACAAACAAAAAACGCACAGACAATGGAGAGGTGTGATTCCTCTTTCCTCCTGACTCCAATCCAGAATCATCCAGGAAATTTTGAGAAAGATGGGGATGTGAGTCCCTGTTCAGTGAGGACAGTATCCAGCGCTGCAGCACTGTGGCAGGATTAAGAAGAGCTGACTGGATGAGTAAGTTTAGATTGGTGTGTGTTCGTGTGTGTTACACAATGAGTGGTCCACGGCAGGGATGTTTGGGACTCTGGACCCTGCTCTCTGCCCCCTGCTCCTCCAGGTTCATGTTGCTGGTGGAGTTGTGGTGGGGGAGAGGCTCCAAAACAGGCCTGTAGCCCCCGAGGTACAACAGGTCTGAATGAGAGAAGAGAACGAGAAGATGATTTGAATCCGTTTTTCCAGGTAACTCACAGACAAACCGTAATTTTTCAGTTAAACTTTATTTGCAGAAATCAATAAACCCAAGGTACCGTGCAAAAGTCTTGGACTGTCCCACATTTCTTTATGTTTTGCTAGAAAAATGGGAAATGGGTGCAGCAATTCATTGAAACGTGCAAATATATGTAGAAAGCAAAAACAGAGTCTGTGCAGTTCTAATGAGCTTGGAAATTAATATTTCATATAATCACCTGTATTATTCAACACAGAACTAAATTCTCTTAGTCAGCTTTCTTGTATGTCTTCAACAATAGTTCTCCAGGCTTCCTAAAAGACAGTCAAAGCCCTTCTTTGGATGTTGGCTGTCTTTTGTTTTGGCGTAACAATGTTGATCCAACTTCTGAAAGCCAAATCATGACTGATAGTGTATTATTGTGTTTTTCTATCCAGGTATGCTTTTCCTGCATTGGCAGGTTGTTTGTGTTACCTTTGCCGTGCTTAAAAATTAAGATAGTGCCTTTGATGCCTTCAGGTGGTACTTTTCTGCATTCATAATTCCATCAATTTTAACAAGTTCCCCAACACTACTAATGGTAAAATGGCCTGTATTTGTATAGCGCTTTACTAGTCCCTAAGGACCCCAAAGCGCTTTACATCCAGTCATCCACCCATTCACACACTGGTGATGGCAAGCTACATGTAGCCACAGCCACCCTGGGGCGCACTGACAGAGGCGAGGCTGCCGGACACTGGCGCCACCGGGCCCTCTGACCACCACCAGTAGGCAACGGGTGAAGTGTCTTGCCCAAGGACACAATGACCGAGACTGTCCGAGCCGGGGCTCGAACCTGCAACCTTCCGATTACAAGGCGACCTCCCAACTTTTGAGCCACGATCGCCCCATTGGCTGAAATGCAGCCCTATACAATGACAGGTACAAGGACTAGACAGAAAGTGAGTAAAAACAGCTGACGTCCAAATAAGAAAAATTGAAAGATTTAGAGAAAGACTGGAGAACTATTGCCAAAGTGTTTTTAAAGACATAGAAATGGGGGGTGGCTATCATATATTTTAGACCAAGATCAAAGTGATAAACGTCCTAAGAATACTTTTTCATTACATTACAGTTTATTGCAATAACAAGCGATAACCATTAAGTTGATTACCCATTATAAAAAAAAGAACAGAGATAGCTGAGGTGTGTACAAAGACATCATACTCTCTTCTTTTCAAATCAAATTTATCCAAAACATTCAAATATTAAAAACTGTATTCTATTTTTAGATAAACAATAATAAATCAATGCTCAGTAGATCTCAGTGACGCATGTTGTGCTATTCCCTATTTAAAAATAAAGCCACAGACACAAAGATAGAAAATAATTCATACTTTTCATGTCACCAGCGAAAACCTGAATAATAAACAGAAACACAATTTGGTGGATCCACATTTCCTAAACAGTTGTACCTTTTGCAAGCCTGAAGAAATTATAAATTGAAAAAAAAAAAATGTAGACTTGCATTTTCTTTTAAAAAAACAAACAAAAAAAAAAACGCTTCTTACTTTCATCGATTTGGTACTCGATGACCTAATTAGATTGCGAAATACAATTTAATGATGAGGCTGAATGAGAAATCAAAAGGTAAAATAAGAACAAAAGAAAAACAACTGCTACAGTTTATAAATTACAAACCCCCAAATTGAGATTTTAAAGTCTGATCGACCATCTAACCACATCTCCATACCTAGTCCTCAATGTGCACTGGGCACGACTCCTCATCTGTCCATCCGAAAGAAAGCGAAAGAAGGAAAAAAGACAGAAGAGAAGAAGAAAGGGGCGGGAAGGAAAAATGTCCAGGAAAAGACAGCAGAGGATGTGAAGAATGATGGGAAGTAAAAAGGAGAGAAACAGAGAGATAACAAAACACCTTTACAACACAGGAATAGAAAACATGTCACGACATTCACCGTAAAACGCAAACAGGGTCGAGTGGGTTCATGGGAATGAAGGGAGTCTCGGGGTTTGGAGAGGGGACGAGGTCAAAAGCTACGAGAATGATGGAGAGCTAGAGGCTGTGAAGAAAGTTTGAACACAAAATGATATATGCTGACGAGGTAAACTAATACTCCAGAGTTTGTCTATTTACTGAATGGTGAACTCTTGTATCTGAATATCTAGTAAAAATAAACTGAGAGAATTCCTTAAATGTTTTATATGGAGTTTCTTTTATATGTCACATTTGTATTTGTATAAATAATTAAACAATATCCTTATCTTTCAGCCATTTAATAATATTTTTCATACCACACCAAAGGTTGTGATGGCTTTTTAAAGAGATCTGTGTTAAATTGGCAGCTTTAAAATTGTTGAAATGACAAAGAAAGGGAAGTTTTATAGGCAATTTTTTTTTGCTGAAACAGTGTAAAGATAAGGTGTGAAACAAAGTAGAAATGGAATCAAATTCAACCAGGAGTCCAGAAAATAACTGACTGCGATTTACAAACGCTGGCCGTCAAGAACAAAATCGACACCTTTAGCTCTCATCACAGTAACTCACCCCGTGTGGCGAAGCAGACGGGAGGGCCGGGGAAGGACAGGAGGGAAGATGGAGGGTGTGAAAATGAGTCGCAGATGTTTGGCAAAGCGGCTCGGAGCTGGCAGACACTGAACATGAACTTCAACTTTTGGGAAGGGCCAGATTGTTTCTCTCTCACACTCTCTCATGAAAGCAAATGCAGAACCCACCCGTCAGTCACACATAAGATTCACTCAAACACGGCTACACAAACACACGCGCGCGCTCAGGCACACCGGGGCTTCAGCTAAAGGGGAGGAGGAGGGAGAGAGTGGACAGCTAACCGCTACTGGAGAAATAAAAAAAAAAGCAATGAAGCACCACAACATCAAAGGGTAAGGATGAAGAGAAGAAGGAAGGCTCCTAGTCTTCATGCTGGGCAAAAATGCTACAAATCCTCATCTAAAAACAGCGTTTAAAAACCTAACTGCTGCTCTCCCTAGCTTCCACTCACATTAGCACGTTAGCATAGCAAGCTAATGCATCAGAAATCCTTTAGTCCTCTGCAGATAACTCTCCTCACGTTTTCTTTCCTCCTGTATCTCTCTTCATCCCCCGTCCCTACACTCTCAGTCTTCAGCTCTCATTGGTCCATGTTCGGGAGGTTGCCACTCACCCGCGAAACGGCTGTTGGGAGCCTGCTCATTATCCAACCCCAAAGAGGGCGTGTCACAGAGGGCGACGCCCTGATTGTTATTGGCCAACTCTGGACACCTGCTCCGCCCACCTGCAAGCGAGGGCAAAGGTCAAACAAGAGCAGCCAGGCACAGCATGTGGGGAGGAGGAGGAGGAGGAGAAGGTGGGACAGGCAGGAGGGTGAGAGAAAGAGGGGGGAGGGTGTCAGAGGTGGCCATGCTAGAATGGCAATAACAGAATAATAATTGATCAAATATTTGCACATTTGATCAATATGAGTCTCTAGGATCAAGTTTCAAGAAAGCTTGTGAAGATGTTCACTTTTTTTCTTTATTTGGCCTTCAGCTTAATGCATATGTCAAATCATAATCCAGTGACTGGATGGAAAAAAATGGAGCGCAAAGGTGAGTATGTTCTGCTGAAAAAAATGTGACAAGTGAAGGAACTATGATAAAACAAAGAAGTTTGGACACTTGCAAAGCTTAGTGTGCAGGACTGCAGTGTCAGGACTGTCAAAACGCTGCCATTCTGACCTGTCACGGATCATTGTGGCTGTCAAATTCACTATTCCAACAGGAATCAACAGAATAGAATAATCCTTTATTTGTCCCACAAGGGGAAATTTGGGTGTAACAGCAGCAAGAAAGACACATATACAAACAAAC
>NW_005187992.1:78735-105743 GCF_000239375.1 Pundamilia nyererei
GGCAGCGCTGGTGCAGATGCACACAAGTGTGCGTGCAAACATACATCCTACAGCGCGTGTGCTCATTCACAGTCTGTCAGGCAGCACAGGTCCGCTCGTCTCCTAAAAAACTGAAAGGTCATTCAGTAACTCGCAGAGGTTGTTTCAGTCTGGCCCGAGGTATCACAACACACACACCCACGCGCACACACAAGTAATTTACATATACACGTTTCAAACCGTTGTCTAATTAAAGGTGACCTTGTTATTTTCGCTTCAAGCCTTACTGGTAATGGACGCCCACACGGTGCACACCACAACACTTTCTTTAGCACTCCACCGCGCTTGCCTTCTCTCTCTCTCTCATACATACATACATACATACACACACGCACTTCACACACTTGCAGACACATAAACGGCATCCAGGAGCAGTGCAGGTGGAGCATGTTTCATGATACAGAAGCTATAAAAGCAGGTGCAGGCAGCAAGGCTTAGAGTGTAAAAACACATAGATTGTACACTAACGCCAACAGCGACTACACAAACATTCAGAGAAATTCAAACCATGCAGATGCAAGTCAGCAGCCCTGTGTGGAGCAAAACCTGAATCTGATCAGCAAAGGATGACTCTAGAGGCTCGTTTCCTGTTAGTGAAAGGATGCTCTGATCGATCAGAATACTTATTGCAAATGACCAGCCTTTAATTCAAAATGAGGACACTTTGGAGAACAGAATAAATAAGTAAGAGCAAATCAACTGAGTTTGTGCTGCTTCATTCAGCTCTGTAACAACTCTGGGTGGCTGCTGACAAGAAAAGGGCTGGTTTGGTGCTTAGGACTGAGGTGGAGTTGGCTAATACTCCTACTCCTACCCTCACACCTTTCCAGCATTAACTTTTAAAACTCATATCTAGAAACTGAACTGTCTTTGACTATACAGGTGTAATTTACCCAGATGCTGCTACCAATACCCTGAAGCCCGTTGATGGATTTATCACTGCGGAAAGTGGAAGTATCATCACCGAGGTACGGTGATTACTGATAAAATGTCATTTTATTTATAGGGTTCATTCATAGGGTTATGGTACACATTCAAAAGAATGCATTCCTAGTTGCTTTCTTTCTAAGCTCCTTAGACTGTGCAATTAATGATTATGATTTTCATAATGTTGGCTTTACTTGACTAATTTCATTGTGGAACCTCCATCCATACCTAGAAAGTATGCCTGCATCCTACAAGCTTACTGAGACACCTTCAGAGTCCTTTTCTTAACTAACACTTGGATTAACACATTTTAGATCATCACAGCTGTTAATGTTAGCATGAGACTTAAATATCACATTCTGACTATAAAAGTGATTTAATTAGTAACAGTAACATCTTGAAGGCTTGATCAAAGCATCTGTAATTTATTTTGGCTCTTGTGGTCTTGTGAGCTCAGCCATCACTGTGCAGAAGATCAGATTCCTTTTGCAGACACGCTGCATGAGAAGCCATTCACTCTCATACAGATGCAGCCAAAATTGCAAGCATTTTGAAAGAGACTGCCCCATCTAGAGGACAGCTATTAACACACAACTCCATTACTTTGAAAGGGTTGGTATCACTCAGCCATGACACGAACAGATTTGCTATAATATGTAGTTTGTATGAAAGGGTGTATTTCCTTTTTTGTTTCTCATAGCTTGAGAACAACAAATGCAAACAGAGATGAGTTGCCATGGGTGAAAGGTGAATGATGGTTACTATAGTTACCTTTCCCATTAGATGGAGATGAGCAGTCCTCTTCAGTGACATCATTTCCCTGATGAAAATAGGAAGGGGGGGGAGCGTTATGAAACGTTGTAATAGGCAACTTAATTCATAAAATAAGCAATAATCTCAGTCTGCTCATCACTGTGTTAGTCACCTCTGAGTCCTGATCCTCTACAGCCACTGAATAGTTTTGTTCCTTTGGCTCTTTGGAAAATTCCTACAAAAAAGAAAACAACCAAAGGGAAGCTTTGAGTCCCGATGAGACAACAATTTATTTAAAACTACATGAATGTGCAGCTAGTTCATCCTCCATGCTCACCCTGTCTTGCTGTGACGGTCTTCGGTTCTCCATGGAGGCTTCCTGGTTCTCCTCGCAGTCCACATCTCCCCCCTCGTCCCCCCCGGGTTCACCTTCGGCCCCGGCCAGGTAGGACCCTGACATGGAGGACATGGTGTCAGTGCTGATGTGGGAGTGCTGCGAGTGGGACGAGGCCATGGACATCACTGACTGGGCCAGGCTGCTGCTCACTGGGTCTGGCAGACAGACGGAGACACACATCACGGTCCGGCTTTGGGGGGGGTTCGGATGTTTGTTTGTTTTCGTTTTTCGGCTGCCAGGTTGGAAAAAAACTAGGCCGTGCGTCCGCAAATATTATCAGCGGCAGAAAATGTAAATAGTGACTTGCAAAAATCATCCCAGCTGGAATAATAGACCTTGCTTTCTGGGTTTTGCTCAAAGGCCGCTCTGTAGATTTCCCAGGAAATTTCATCTAGTGGCACCAACACAAAACGCAGAGGTGGTAAACCTCTGATTTATTTATGCTAAAAGCCTTCATTGAAGCTGCCTTGAGCTCCTTGTATTTAGCTTTCATGCAACATTTCTGAGACACTGAACACCATTTTGAGGAAAATGGGTTTCCTGGCTGGGTAGAGCAGCTGAAACCAACTTTTAGAACAAGACGGACTTAATTAACCCTGCATGAATGTTACAACAGAAAAAAAGGGTATAGCAATAACACCACACTATGGACAAGTTACCCTAAAAATGAGAACACTACAATTCTTGTGACTTTTACACCTTTATTTGGGTGTGAAAGAGTGAGTTTAAGAGTTCGTCACAGCCTTTTTCTGTGATGGCAAACTTACTTTGTAATTGACATCTTGATTATGACCATCATGTGTGTGCTTCCACTTAAGTAAATCTCTTATTAAGTGGACAACTTATGTTGTATTATGTAATTCAGGAATAGTGCAAGAAATTAAGCTGGACTCTAGTTTGTTTCCTATTACCTCACATGCTGGGTGTTGCACAAATTAATTGGCATTAGAGTTGATGCAGTTTTTTAATCATCTGAAGTACGAGGGTGTACTAAACTTATTACAGAGTTTTAAAGGGGAAACTATAGAATGATCATAATGGGCGTAGCCACAGTGATGGCTACCATCATCATCACTTTCCCACAAGATTGACTCCCAACTTTTTGATAGCTCTGGTTTTAGAATTGAATTTTGATATCCATTTGACAGCCTGCACCGAAACAATGAACTACAAGGTGTATCGCGGCCATAAAAAGACTTGATTTGGATTGAAAAAAAGAAGGGAAATGAAAACAAAAAGGATGCAAAGGTACCACACTGTGTACGTAATTACATTTAACAGTGAAGGAACTACTCCACTGCAAATCCCAGATTTAATAGCAAATGATTTTCAATCTTCTCAAATGTAATCCTTTTCAGTATTGTAGTGTTGCATAATAACACTTTACAATATACTTTGTAGTTTGTGTTGTATGTGTGTAGTACAGTACAGCCTATTTACTGGTACGGTCCAGTGCTTCGTTCCTGAATCGAATCGGTGATTTTATGCTCTTAAGTGACCTGATGTTGGCAGGTTTAAGCATAGTAAAAATGATCTCCACCAAAAAAAGCCGGTACTGTTTCAAAGTATGGTTGTGTGTTTTTGTCCACGGCGATGCAAAAAAACCCTTTCTTGTTAAACATGGTTGATATAATCAGACTTGTGGTTTCTATAGGAGCACATACCAGCGTTTCACAGTGGCATAGATCATAGTAAGCCTACTTGCTATCACTGGAAAATTATGGCACACAATAAAAATTAAGTCCAGAGTCACATTTAATGCATGATGAAAAGACTTAGTGGCATCAACCATATAAAATGTGAGGCATAAAACAAAACCTTTAAAACCACACTTTGCCTTTAGAAAATAGAAGTGATTCACATCAGTTGCTGCAATTTTTAGAGCAACTCAAAATTTACATAACATGCATTATGCATGTTATCATGCTTATGCAAGTGTGAGTCACACAAAAATAGGCTTGAGGTGTTATAAAAAGGTAGGAAAAGGAGTATTTTGAGGTTTAGTGTGTGTGTGCGCATGTGTGTCAGTGTATACCTTCTGGGGAGGTAATGGTGGAGGAGAGGGGGGTGCCAGTGCAGGATGACTGGTCGATGGCTCCAGAGGAGGAGAAAGTCAGGTTCTCGCTGTCTGGAGTTACTCCGCACTGTAAACCAACAAGAGCAAGCCGTAAGAGAGACGTTCACAACATGATGTGTAAACTAACGTGTAAACTCCCACAGCCGTAGGAGACATGTGACACTGTGAAAATGCATATTCTCTCTGTGTATGTTTAACACACACATACCTCCTGCTGGTCCACAGCGAGTTTGTGGCGACAGGCCTCGGATTCACTGCAAGACTTCTCGTCCTCCTCGGGAAGCACAGAGGAATTCTGGGAAAGTGACCTAAGACAAGCGACAAAGTGAATGTACATCAGCGAAAATAACACCAGGAGGCTGAAAATATTATGGAGCAGAAACTGAAATTATAATAATAACAAGTATTATTATTATTATAATTTTGTAAAAATGTGTGTGGAAAAATCTTTTCCTTTTTCTCTGTGAAATCTACTTCAAGGTCCAACAAATTAAGCTACAGTTAGCAGACTTGAACTGAAAAAAATTATTTCTCATAAGAAAGAGCGGGGCAACCATAAGTTGTTTTTTTTTTTATGCTCCTATGATCAAAGCATGCTGTCCTAAGCAGCCAGCTCCACCCTTCCCGCTGATCCAAGCAGAAAAAACAAACATCAACTTTGACCAGTTTTCTCTCTGGCCTCACAGGCAGGCTCACTTTGAACCACTCTTCTTGAGTTTAAGAGCCTGGCCGGAGTTGGAGTGGTCCAGAGGAGAGAGGGAGCGAGCCGGGGCAGGGTGAGGCTCGCTGCTATACGGAGGAAGGGCTCCAGAGACGTGGCTGGGACCAGAGTGGAGAGGAGGAGGAGCTACTGAGGTGGTGTTGAGGGGGCCGTTCAAGGCCTCCAAGAGAGACACCGCCTCGTAACCAGGGGGGATGTGCTCTGATGCCTGTGAGGAGAAGAGGGCGGTGAGAATCTGAGTTCAGGATGACTGGAAATGATCACAACACTGTCTCTCTGTTGCGTGAGTTCTGTCTCACCGAGTGTTCCTCTGAGTCGGAGGTCTGGGAAGTGATGACGGGGTTAAAGCTGCTAGGTGACAGAGGACTGAGTTTCTTCCTAATTGCTCGAATCTGCAGCAAAGCTCTGAATGCTTAAAGACAAAGAAGACAGAAATTCAAACAATCCATACATCTACAAACAAAATTTTGAGGAAAAATATGATTTTAAAGGCTACAAACAAGATGAAGAGGGTTGAATTGATGAATTAAAATGTGTTTCCTTCCTCCCATATTTAATTCTACATGAAATCAAACAAGGATTTTATTTCTTTTTTATTTCCTGTAGTCTTTAAATAAATGAAAAACTAACTGAGTGAGGAACCATAGGATATTTATCCCCCTCAGTGTGCAGAATACATCTTGTTCTTGTTCTGCACTGTTTTCATTTGACTGTAAAACAAATGTGCCAAAAGATCAGTGTTTCGATATCTGAACTTACGCAGTCTGCAGATAGGGCAGCAGTTGGCCTGGTAGCGCAGGGTGTCTGCACAGGCATTGCAGAGACACAGGTGTCTGCATGGCAGGATGAGCGTGTCTCGTACATCAGACAAACACACAACGCACTCTGCGCTGTTGTCGCTGATTTCGTCGTCAGCAACCTGGAGACAAAAATCATCAAAACACTCGGAAGAAGTCGATTTGCGAAAGCAGGCAGTGATACTGATTTGTTTTGGTAGACTTTCACGTCACTTCTAAAGTGCTCTGAAACGCTTCATATGTTTTCCAATTTTTACCTTTGATTCCTGGCTGTTGTATTTGTTCTCGATCCCATAGATCTCCTGCAGTAGGTAACTCACTCCATCAACCTGGGAAAAGGAACACAGCGATGAATAAAGGCGGCCGCTCTCACGGGCCAGACGTGAGTTTCAAGGAGGAAATAAAGCTTTGGTGTGTCTTTGTCTTTCAAAAGAATGAAGTTGCTACACAAAAGGACGTAAGATGGAGGGAAAGAAGAAAGGCAGATGTATTCACCACTTGTTTCTGCTTCAGAGGCTTCACACAGTAGCTTCCATCCATGTGCTGGCAAAGAAGGCAACAGTTGTATGTATTATTAATACATCTGTAAAATATTAGCCTGTTTTTGGAGTTTAATATTGATAAGACATCATAACAATGAATCGTGATAAATCAAGAATAAATGATCCAAATTTCTGGAAATATAATTTTGGCTCTTACCTTTTCAAATGTAGCTAGCAGTATGTGAGAGTGGCCCAAATGATCTGCAAGGATGAAAATAAAACAAAAAACAAGTTGGTACATCTTTATGCATATTCATATGACATCACCAGTGTGACAAAGCACATTAGCTCACCTTCTCCCTCGTCTACAACAGCCTGCACAACCATGGGGAAGATTTCCTTGTCCATATCAAACTGCAGCTGAGGAGAGAAACACCGCAGATATCCATCTGTACAAACTGGCTTCATGCTCCAGCACAACCTCATGTAAACACACGTTTCAGTGATCGCGCTGCAGGTACAAGCCGCCTACCTCGTCGTCGGCCCACTCGCTGAGGTTGACGGTGTGTGATGGCAGACAGAACTGCTGGCAAACTCCCCTTTTGAAGTGTACCGTCTCAGACTGCAGTGAGCTGTCCTGGGGCAGGTAACTGCAGGAAGCAGATAGATACAGGTCAGGATATAAGAGGAAGGTAACAGGAAATGGCTGTTTCTATCTGCTGTAGCTGACTATAAGCAAAATAGGTAATTGTTTTTTAAATGTAGCAGCTGGAGAGGGGGAGTCTCATTTAAATGTAATTTATTCTGAGTAAAGTGGTGAAAAAGCAAAATGTGCATAGGTCCTCCGTCCTGTTTGGACAGAAATAGAATCACAGCTTCTTATGCAAGATATGCAAACACTGAGCTGCATTTAAGATATGCGAGACCGTGCTGGCATAACAATTTTCTCTGCCACACTAGCCTGTTTTAATTTACACATTTATCTTTTTTCTTTAAGGATGCAGCAATGTCATTTTTTCTCTTCAAATATTTATTCAGACTCAGAAGCATCTTAAACGAATTGGACTCTGGTTCACTTTCCTCTCTGCATACAAAAAACAAAGCCTTTTAAATATGCAACACATAAATAGGCATATACACACAATATATTCACATATATTTAGCTTTGGTTGTCAGCCACAACTTATCTCAAACTCCAAACTTCCGTGTACGCTAATTTCAAGTCCGCATGGCATTGCAGAGAAGTCACTGGGCTCACTTTCATGTAAAAACACGAGTTCATAGCTGGTCTTCATATGTTAATATTAACCAAAATGAACATAGTGATTCTGTTTTCCCTTGTAGGCTAGTAGATATTGTTGGCAGTGGCAAAAAAGAGAAGAAGCACAAAGAGAAAGTGATCAAATCCGAAATTAAAACAAGGGCACTCGCTCTGTGGTGAGAGCTACACGCCTCCCACATTTTTATGATCCAAGCTGAAGATTTAGCGAAAATAAAATCAGCAAGACGGCATCAGCACTCTTTTTTTCCTACACAAAGCAAACGGATTCAATTCAGTAGCTCTTCATATTTTTCCCCTGGTCATCTACACCACAACCGCAGTTGCTCTATGCACCCACCAGTGGGGCCTGAATCACACTACCACAGGCTCTGTTTGGGCCACAAGTGGATGTTTAGAAAACAGAAAGAAAAAAAACACACACACACATAGAAGTCGATCCTGTCTTTGCAGCAGTAGTTTTGTGGGGCGAAAGTAACCTGTTGCCACTCGGAGGAAGAATCTGTGTTTAATGTGGATCAGTGTTTTATGAAAACACAAGCCAGAGTAATTTGTGCTCAACTCAAGAGTTTACGGACTCTCGATTCTAGACGGTTTCGCCAGAAATAAACACAAATAGAAACACAGCTGTGATTATGAGACATCTGGTTCTACATAACTAGAACAAATTCTGCAGACTAACACCAGATATGCAGTTATAGTTCAATAAATGATAAATGGACCGGTTCTTATATAGTTACTTCATCAGGAAAATGACTCTCACTCACACTGGCACTCCGTTGTGAAACTCCTCTATGGCCTGGTAGTAGATGGTGATGGCCACCTGTGTGTCAGCATCAAAGGTGAACTCGACATTGTAGCAGGCTCTGGTCTTCCCCGCTGCTTCGTCACCGGGCAGCTTCAGGTCCTCACTGCACCTGGATGAAAAAGGGAGAATAACAATGTCAATTATTGTTTTAGTTTTGTTTGTTAGTCTATGATTATGAGGTTTTTTTGTGTGTGTTTGCGAAAAGCAAAAAAATCTGTTTTATAGAGTGCGATAAATATCTCAATAACGTAAATCATGGTTAAATAACTTGTATATATGTATTTATTTGCCTTTGGCTCTAAACTCAGCACAAGCTTTCATGTGTAGCCAGGCCACTTGCATGTCTACAAATAACAAAAATTTCATCTCGCAAAAAAATTAAAACAAATGAAATCAACACGCATAATTTGACACTCTCTCTTATATTTTTTGCTATGACTTGCTCCCTAAAAGCAGATCTGCTGACATAAAATTAGATCAAGGCTGTGTAATCAGTGGACAGAGGTGCGTACCGTACGAGTCGCAGTGTGTCCTTTCGAATGTTTATAAGGCTTCGTAGCGTCTTTACAGGTTCCTGAGGTGGAGGGGCTGCATACGGGAACTGAAAACAGAAAGGAACAGAAAACAAAAAACAAATTATAGATGCTAAATACATGTTATGATACTGAAGAGTACTACCATTCATTTTCGTCTCGACCGCACAACATTCCTCTCTTCACCACAGCAAATTTAGGGCTGCATGATGACCCTGGCTGCTCCCAGTTTAACCTTAACACAAAGATGTTTTTGGTTTGTCAGCACAGATCTTGTCGATGCTGACAAGTGCTGAGCAAGACTAAAAAAATCTGCCCTTGCTGTGTCTTTCCAGGGATGGGCCTGACACTTCAGACAGTGTTCGGTAGGTTCCTGAACTTGTGTGTAAAACAGCCCAGTGTAAAACTGAATCTACTTACAAGACAAATGGCTAATTGACAAGAATATAAAGACTTTCTGTGATGGGTTAAACCTTGGTGTAAATGAACACATGAGCGTTAAACTTGACCCTATCTGCGGATCACTGCTCAGCACTCCTTTGTTGCGTGTCTGAAGCCAAAAGTTGCTGAATTAGCGTAAGCGGAGAGCCGAGGTGGTTTAAGGATCTCTGGAGGATGTGGTCAGATACCTCGACACTACAACCCCCAAATCTGTACGCCTCTGTGTTTAAGTGTGTTTGCGTGGCTGTGAATGGCACCGTATTCAGCACTATTACACATCTGGGCTCAGCAGGAGTCACGCCTGTAAACCACACAAACAAACACACATCGAGTAACAGATGCTGAAAAGAGCCATTCATCGGGAACTCACGGGCAATACTGTAGGTCTTATTAAAAATCATAAACATCAGAGCAACACTCTGCACACTCCCAGAGTAAAATCAAAACCCACAGATTGTTTCTCCTGTTCAAATAAAGGCCAGTGTTGTTCAAAGAACCCACAGGTCAGTTTTGCTATTGAGAAAAAAGCTCAGAGTGACACCACTAACAAGCTGATACTAGGCCGTTACAGTGTTTACAATGTTCACCATGTTAGTTTAGCATGTAGCATGCTAATATTTGGTAGTTACACTTTGCAAAAGCTTGTCCTAAAGCTAGACTCCTAATACTAACTATAGCAGGCACCACATATTAACCACTCAGGAAATAATACCTACACGAAGCCTCGGACAGCTGAACCTTAAACTCTTCTCTTTGATCAATTTAATTTAACATTTTCCAAATTCTTTCCAGAGATGCTCAACCTCTAACAGATTTTTTCCATCCACCTTTATTTATAAAGCACCATAGCTGACACAAGGTGCTGGAAATTGGAACTAAACTAAATCATAAAAACACATAAGATATAAATAAAACCATAAATATAAAAAAGGCAAATAAAAAGAAACCTAAAACAAGAAAAAACTCAGTTTCGCTGGGCCGAAGGTCAAAGAATAAAAATGGGTTTTAACGTGCAAGGGCAGGTTATTCCATAATTTAGGAGCAACTCAAACTTGCACAAAAGTAATTGCACTGAAGTATCTCCACTGACCCCTGCACCACTTGACATAAATTACCCCGACCATTCGTGCTCATTCTGATGCTCCTTGGACTTATGTCTGTGCTTAAAATTGTCGGTGCTCAAATTGTCCGTGTCATCATTCTCTGTCTGTCTGTGTCACCCGGTGCTGTGTATATTATATTATACTGTGTATAATGACAATAAAGGCTTTCAATTTCAATTTAATTCAATGGCAGAAAAGGCCCTGTCCCCTCTGAGTGTCCTCCTAGACCTCAGTACTTTCAGGAGCAGCTGGTCAGCTGACCAGAGAGACGTACAGGGTGTGTATGGATGAAGAAGATCAGAGCGCTGAGGCAGGGCAAGACTGTGAAAGCGTTTAAGAACAGTCATAAGAATTTTAAAAAGAACAGGCAGCCAGTGCAGTAAAACAGAAAACATTTCACTCTTGCCAATCGCCTTAAATGATAAAAAGTGGACTTCACCACTGCTCTAATTTAAAATCACTGTCCAACTTAAAACCAAGGTCGGTAATGAGAGGTTTAAAATAAACTTCCAGGGGTCCCAAATCAACAGAGGAAGACTCACAGGGACGACTGGGTCCAAACAGGAACACCTCGGATTTTGTTTCATTAAAATTTAAAATGTTTAAATTTAAGATTGCTTTAATGTCATCTAGACAGGCCTAGAGAGGTTTTATTTTATTTTATCTTTTAATTAAAATTTGTGTAGAATCCATGCTGTTGTGGTTGACTATTCTTTGTTTCCCAGAGTAAACACACTTGCCCTGAAAATTTGCTCATAGTTACCGTGAACATGTGGATTTGGAACATGCCAATTAAATACTTGTGGTCATAAATTAAACCCAGCAAGCATAGTTGAAACAGTATTGTGGTTATGAGGCAGACTGCCAGACTGATGCTGTTTCCCAATCCAACAGTAGACTGGTGTGTCTTACAAGGCAGAACATATTGATCATATTATTGCATATCTAAAAAACAAAATAAATGCTGTAAATGTGACTCAAAATGTATCTATTTGTAAAAGACTTCTTAGAGAGAAGGTGCTGCTGGCTGTCCATTCTACACATTCTAGCTTTGGCTGAAAAATAGTCCCAAAGTAAAAAATTGTGCTGTGATCATTGGCAATCAAGAACAACAGGATTTAAACCGCAGGTTTGGAGGAGGAGAAAGGAAAAGGCTATAACAATACAGACAAATACAGTACTGTGCAAAAATCATGAAAGCTTTGTTGTAATTTCTCTAAGTAGTCTTCAGGAATAGCTCTCTAGGCTTCTTGGAGGACATGCAAAGGTCGTCTTTAGATGTTGGCCGATGATCTCACACTGCTTCAGTAACCTTTAGGTGCAGCCTCTGGGGAGGCCAGTTCATGTTGATAATAGTTAACTATGTTGTTTTCCTTCCAGGTATGCTTTTACTACACTGAGAGTGTGCCAAGAAGGAGCGGCTGCAGCCTATCCTATCTGTTACAGGGCAAGAGTCAGGCTGCACCCTGGACAGGTTCTTAGTTTGTTTCAGGACAAACACATAGAAACAGACCCAGGCAACTTTAAAAAAGAAAATACAGGAACGTCAGGCTCCTTTCATGTTCCAATCTGATATTTGTATATGATACTATTCCAATCCTGACACAAAATCTGCAGATACCTAAAGTCCTAATTCAATAAAAGGACTAGGTGTTACAATCCCTTATAATACATTGCTTCAAATGGAGAAAGTCTTGAGGGATGGCTACTATGAGGAAAGGCAGGCCAGAAGCTTTACCAGCGGGACCCATCATCGGTTGTGTGTCTCAACTTCACACGGTCTTTCGGCCTTTTATCACAAATTATTCTACAAATTTTTTATTTATTTTTACTTCCTTGATTAGGTTTAGGGATTATAAATCCTTAGCCTAGCCTTAGCCTAAATGTTCTGGAATAATAATGGAAATGAAAAAACTTATCAAAATCCTAAAAGTATCAAGCTGATGAATGGAAGTCAGTGATCACCAAAGAACTTGTGATTCATCCTCTGTGAATTAGGAATGCCTCTGAAGAATCTGACAACAACCCAAAGGTACTGGATTCAAAGTAGGCCACCTAACCATCGTTGCCAACCCGTGTTGTGGCTAAAATCCATTTTGCATTTGTGTTGTCCAGCCAGGGCACTCTAAAACAAAATCCCTAAATATAGCCACGTCCATTATCCTGTTTGTCGAGTGGTGCGGGAGACTGAGAACACAACAACTGCGGTTGGATTTATGATTCCACAGCACCATCTGCTTCGAAACCACCAACCATTATATAATGCTGGTAAAGCTTCAGACACACATACAAGAACAGAAAAAACAAAACATCACCAGCTGAATTCTGAGCCCACGGGAGGATTATAAACACCCATATAATCGGGAGAAAAACTGCACTCCTAATTTTAGCCCCAGTCTAGACAGAAACAGCACTGCAACTGCGATTAGCACACAGAGCTAGATGAAGCCCAGTCTTTCTGTTCCATATCAGCTTCAATTTATTCCAACATTTTAGCCCCTTCAAGCCTTTAGGACTGTGTTAAATTCTCTTTTTCCTCTGCGGGTTTGAGCTCTTTGCAATCTGAAGCTCTCATTAGTTTGAACTTCAGGTTCATGATTAGGTTTGCACGCACCCACCGGAGGGACCATCACTTATCAACGTCTCTGTAGACGGACTCAGCAGACTCTCATTTCATTTTTAATTCGTTTGACAGGATGAGACGTTAAAATAAATTTCAATCAATGACAGTGTGAAAGACCGGTAATTGCCACTGCAGGAGTCAAGCCTGCTGAAACTTATCAACTCCTGTTTAATAGGAAGAAGACAGCAATACCATTGATGCTGAAGTGTTAAAGAATCAATTTTTCCATCGATCAAATGCAGAAAAATGTTTCTGCTTCTCAGATGTGCAAATTTTTAAGACTGGACACATTTAAACATTGTCTTCTTGGAAACAATGAATATCCTTCATTTTCATTTCTTTGTTTTTTTTTCTTTTTTACATTTTATTGTGTAAAAACTTGCTGAAAAACCAAACGTATCATCAATCAATCCGGTTGTTCAGTCTGACGTCACTAGCCGTGTCTGGGTCTAAACTCCGCTGCAGGTCCATATATCAAACGATCACTATGGCATTACTGAGAGTTGAAAAACTGTCTAAAGTCTTTCATCTTTAATAAAATGATCAGCGTTCTGCTCTACCAGGTGTAACAATTGAGTTTAACATCCAGGCATCCATGAAAACGGAATTTATGACATTTAACGGAGTTAGAAGTTAGCAGGGAGTTAGCTCGCTAGCTTCTATCTAAATACAATATAGCATGTCCTGACTGCGGGGTTTTGGAAACAAATTAAAACGTACAGCTCTGTTATCACTTCCAGCATAAATGAAGACAGAAAACTAAACAGCAGTGACGTTTGTAGGGTTACTGAAGTTTGGCTAGCTGGTATATAATGATGTGCTACGTGACCGCTAGCGACACAGCTGTGTTAGCATAATATAAACAAGCTAACTTTTTTTCCCACTCGATAAAAGTTAATGTGAGTGTTCTCGGTGGTCAGGAACAAATGTAATCGCATGGCAGGATGCTGTAAAAGGACCAAACTTCAGCCAGGAGAACAACTGAGATAATCCATCCACAATACGAGGTTAGTCATTCATATACTGCTGCATGGGCTGGGCTGTAGTTACATCCTAAGGTTTTAAAAACTGAGCTTAAATAAATGATTAGCGGTAATAAAAGCCGAGGGAGGTCAACAGTGATCACTGACTGTTTTAGGAGCTTTTTGAGATCAAACAGAGGTAGGATTCGTCGCGTCATCACTGAACAACCGGATAGAAAACAAAAGGAGCCTTTGTTAATGTTTGATGTTTTGTCCACGTTTAACATGAACATCAACCATTGTTACAGTATCAAAAGCCACTTTTTTGGGTACACAAACATCTAACAGCCAATCACATGCTAGTATGCAGTGATCTGAGGTATATAATTATTGTACATTATTCAAGGCAGCCCGTTAAAGTTCAAACTGAGCATCAGAATAGGAAAGAAAGGGGATTTACCTGACTTTGAGAGTAGCATGTTAGTTGGTTAAGTTCAGACTAGCTGGTCTGAGTATTTCAGGGTCAGAATTTAGCATAAATAACAGTAAATCATCTGTGTTACAAAGAATTAAGGAAATTCTGAAGGCAAAAGGGGGGTGTAAATCAGTACTAGCAAAGTGTAACTAACAAAGAAGTATAAAGGAAAAAGCATGATAATGTGATAAGAAATTTCCTGTGAAACACCCCAAATTTTTGCTTTTGACATTATATTTTACTGTTAGTGTGTAAAAATACCTACCGCTACTGGTCTGGTCCCCAGGAAGTTAAGGTCTGTATTCTCCCCAAACAGGTAACCCTCCGGGTGAGTGGAGTCAAACTTCTCTCCCCCCATGATGAAATGGCTGGCAAAGTAACTCCCTGCACAACGAAAAAGAAGAAATAAGAACATATTTATGATCGTTTATTACGTTTCAATGTACATGAAAACTACATATACAAAACGCAAACTGATGAAATCATTTTCATCGAAAACTGAAGGAGCCATGCGAAATTACGCTGCTACAAACTGACACTTTGCGAGTCCTACCCATCTGGCACTTCACCGACATAAAACATTTATACTTCCTGTAAATCTCTGAGCCTACATTCTCAGTATTCACAGATAACTCGCTGTAAGAGCCAAGTAATCCCAAACTGCATGATAAAATTACCTCATCCTGTCCCTAAACTGGCAGGTTAGACAAAATGACCGAAAATAGTGAAATAAAAAGCTGATGACTAAAAGACTAATGCTGGGCTGTTATTGTGCTGTAGCTTCTATACCTGTTTACCTAGACTCAAGGGGGATGGCAGCTAGACTAAATGGACATTCTGCTTTTTAATAACAAGTTAGGCTAATATCATAAGACTGTAATGGAGGTTTGCGGTCTCTAAATAACATGCTGGGCAGTCGAGTCATGTTTCTGCAGGGAGGACATCTGGTCTGGCATTGCTGGTCTGAATCTGGCTGCTTGGTTTTTCACACTTATTAAGACCATACAGGAGGATGAGGGTTTGATAGTTTGACCTTAAAGACATTAACATAATAAAGGGGAAAAACAGCCTAAGCGATGAGCCTGTCTCCCTCTCTCTTCATCACTTTATTTACAGCAGGTGGGAGAGGCGACCTGGGCTCAGGCTCTGTCACCAGATCCCACAGACAGGAACTAGGGCTGACAGATCGGTTTCGCTGGCAGCAATAGCCACCTCTATCCTCCCTGCCAGCATCACCAGCACTACTGCTCCAGGCTACAACCAGGGCTGTTATATCACAAATTTATATCGCCTACGACTAACTCAGCTGCTGTGGCAACAGCGGGGCTAATGGCAGCCACTTTTCTTCCCTTCCATCCTCATCACAATCAGCACACGATGTCAGGGTGAATCTGAAATATTACTCTGATGTTTCTGCGCGTGAGAAAACTCATATTCCCGGATTGTGTTGCAGATCTAATTTCGTGGGAGATTTTATTTTAATTTATGTAGTCGCATTTGACAGATTTGAACAGCAATACGATTACATTTTCTAACACAATGCCTGTTTGGTATTATTGTTAATCCGGGGAGGGGGCTGGACACAATGCAGCAATCAGAAAATATCAAACACGACAGACTGAAAACACACAGGTCAGTCTGAAGGAAAGGGCCACTTTATTAGCTGGGTCGAATGAGCGTAAGTGACCTGTGCGGACTAATGTTTATTCATTTATTTTTTTAAATGTAAAGAAAAGGTCTTCCAGATATATCCCATAATATGGCATTTATATTTAGTCTGACTAAATTTATATTTAGTCAGGAAAAAAATTATCTTAGGAAAAAAAGGAAATAAATGATTAAAACTAAAAGACTCCACAGAGCTGAAGGAATTAAATTATTATTGATTGATAATTATGTTGCAACTATTTTGATTATTCTTTTAGTAAAAGTTTCCAGCTTCAGCTTTTATTATGATAACAAATTATTTTTTTGTATGAGTCATTCATTTGATTGAAAACTGTAAACTAGCCATATTTAGATTTTAGACATTTTGAACTGTATTTTACAGTTGAAACCACAAGAACATAAAATAATGCAAACATAATTGACAGGCAGTACTGGGTGGACATTCACAAATAAACTGAGATTTATAGTTAGTAAATTAACAGTTTTAAAAATGCATAGATCATCGCAGCTAAAATTCAAGCTTTAAACTTTAAAATATATTCTAATTTGTGAGTTTTATTTCTCAAAGTGAATATATCTGACTAGTCTTTTAAATGCCATCCATCAGGATTTATTCCTTTCCACAGCCTGATTTAGTCCTAATGCCAACCAGATGCACCAAAGGAAAAGCCAAACCCAGTTCTGCCTGCCAGTTTCTCCTATTCATGAAAAATTTGAAGTTGAATTTGCATAAATACGTGCAAAGGACAGTTAGTTATAGAAACATAGGGGTGCTGCTGCGGGTTGCTGTCCTTCTATGGATGTCACTACAATGCTGCAAGATGAAGAATAAATTAGAATAAATCATCTAGCACATAAATATGGAGTAAATGGAAAGCGCACTTTTAAGTGGGTGGAAAGGTGGCTCGTGAAAAACACCGGTCTCCACAGGTAGCCGCTCCGGGTTAAAGGCTGAAATGCCCCTGCAGGCCTGTAAACTCACGGGATACGAAGGTGATGTTTTCCCTCCAGAATAAATCATCTGCAGCGAGTTTTAGATAAAACCCACCCAACCCAGTCCGACCTGTTGTTTGATGACTTACCAGATTTCGGTGGATAGCGGTACACCGAATTGGACGGGATGTCCACTTCTTCCACGCCTATGTTTTGTCTGCTTGTTAGAGCTCCCATTTCCAGTCAAATAAAGACCGCACGGCTTAACGGGCATAACACTTCAGGTCCGCTTTGTACGCTGCGTCTCTTTACTCCCTATCATTTAATCCAGTTCGTGCTCCCCTGTCCATTACTGTCGGATCCGAGCCCCGCCGTGAATGTGACCGTTCCGGGGATTAGTAGTTGTTCTCTTGCTGCTTATCCCTCCCTGGCCAACAGTGCAAGCTTGTGTTTTGAGGCAGAAAACAGCTGTGGTAGTCCCTTTAACTGAGGGGAAGCGCTTTCGTGGTACGCCGCAGTCGTTACCGAAGCGCGATCCCCGCTCCTGGCTTCACTTTACGGGCTCGTTTGTGGAAGAAAACGGCGATGTGCTCGTCTCCCGGCCCTACTGGATGTTGATCGTGTATTCCCCCCTACCGGGTGCTCGTCGGTGCTGGATCCTGTCAGAGAGCTCTGTGGCTCCCCATGACGTCAGCCAGGCACAAATCCAGACCGTGGTTTTTTGCGCAGTCCCCCTCTCTCCTCTCCAGCAGGCGCTAGTGACGAGCCGCTTTATAACGTGACCTTCCTACGCCAAATGTGCAAGCAGCGCTGACTGCACTGCAGAGACAGGACGGCGCTGTGGGATACACGCCGAGCCGAAAACAGTGTTACTTGCTAGACTTGTGCGGGAAAACGAGTGAAAGCTGAATAATGTACGACAAAAAAGCTCAGAGAGCTCACGTAAATCAAGCTGACATGGATCCGGTGGTAATGGCAAGTTTGTGGAGTCTACATGCTAAAAGGAAAAAAGGTCGTTAACTTTTCACAAACGGCGAACAGGGGCGTTTTAACCCAACTCATGGAACAAAGGCAGAAATAACGGTCTGCAGTCGCCGTTACAAGTAACCTCCTGTCCACAGGGGGCAGTGTAGCGTTAAAGTGACTCTTGGGACAGCCAATCAGAGGAAGCCAACACGGGCGCAAAGAAAGGGGAAAAGGAAGGGTCCTTGCCGCCATTTCACGTGAAAAACAGCGCGGTGAAAGAAACGAGCAGAGCGATACTATCAGAAAAACAGCGAGATTTCAAATTCAGTTCATCAGCTACAGCTTTAACTAGCATTGTAGCGGATTAATAGC
Source organism: Pundamilia nyererei (assembly GCF_000239375.1). NCBI lineage: Eukaryota > Metazoa > Chordata > Actinopteri > Cichliformes > Cichlidae > Pundamilia > Pundamilia nyererei. The sequence goes on from NW_005187992.1 coordinate 97,092, forward strand.
ACGCTAGGGTCTAAAGGTTTTTGTCCTGATTGGCCTGCTTAGTTGTCCGGAGAAGAAAATGAGCTACGGAAGGCCGCCGCCAGACGTTGAGGGGATGACCTCCTTAAAGGTGGACAACCTGACTTACCGAACTTCGCCGGAGACTCTGCGCCGAGTTTTTGAGAAATACGGCCGTGTGGGAGATGTGTATATCCCGCGGGACAGGTACACCAAGGAGAGCCGAGGCTTCGCTTTCGTGCGGTTCCTCGACAAGCGCGACGCCGAAGACGCAATGGACGCCATGGACGGCGCGCTGCTCGACGGGCGGGAGCTTCGGGTTCAGATGGCTCGATACGGAAGGCCGCCAGACTCCATGTACAGCCGGAGAGGCCCTCCGCCACGGAGATACGGATACGGACGCAGAAGCAGAAGGTAATTTAGGTCGTTAGTTTAGCGCAAGGGACTGTTTACACTAAGCTGTTTGCAAAGCACATGGTGACCTAAACGAAAGTAGTTAGCATTCTTCCACTGTTAATGTTTACCAGCCAAAGATTGCCTGGTAATCCTCACTGACAAGGTGGCTAGAGCGCAAGGTAGTTTACAAATGCATTATTTGGTATAAATAGTTGTTGGTAACTTAAATATATTGTTTAGTCGTGAATGAAAACAGAAAAAAATTACTTTCACTTTTTCCTATTTAAAAAAAGCTGTAGGACCTTTGCTGGCTAAGTTGTTATATTGTTTCTCTCTCGCTTTGTCTGTAGCCGTTCAGCCAGTCCTCGCCGTCGAAGACGTAGCCACAGCCGGTCCAGGAGCAGAAGCCGCTCTAGATCTAGGAGCCGCCACCACTACAGCCGCTCCAGGTCCCGTTCCTACTCCAGGTCAAGGTCCAAGTCTAAGTCCAAATCCAGAACCCCTCGGCGAAGCAAGTCAAAGTCGCCCTCCAGATCTCGGTCCCGCTCCAGGTCCAAGTCAAGGAGTCGAACCCCAGCTTCCAACAGAGGGTCCAGGTCAAAGTCGAAGTCCAGGTCCAGGTCCAAATCCAAGAGTAGACCTAAATCCCCAGAGGACACCGGAGCAGAGTCTTAACCCAAATGCAGATGCAACATGACGGTATAAAGGGGAAAGGGTGGCTTATATCATTAGTTTCAATTATACTAACTAGGGTGGTAATCAGCACCAGTTGGGTTTGTGTTCTGCAGTCTTTGACATTATGGCCATTTACATACAAAGGTCTGCAGAATCCCTGATATTTGTGTTATTTAAATAAGAGTTGGACTGTTGTAGCCAACAGTCCTAGTTCTGTGTGTGCTTTACTTTGCTTGCATGTCCAGCCAATCTAAAGCATGCACAGGCAATGGGAGATTGGGATATTTGTTGAGTATGTATGGGAGGGAGTGGGTGGTTGGGACGTGTGGGGGGGTGCTTCACTCAAAACGTTCACCTAAATGTGGAATTCTTTCCTCCAAGCTGCGGAGTCCTGTTTGCAAAGGGAGGAGGAGATGGGGGTGTTGCAGTGTGAGAGCAGTTAGTGTGTGACCCGCCCATGTGACCTGCCTGTTGCTGAGAGCGATGGCAGGTACTAAGGAGCAGGTCAACAAGGCAACGGTGGTTGCTATGGAGCAGGTCGTCATGGCGGTGGTTCGGGCTGTCAGTTGGTGTATGAGGTGGTGTGGTGAGGTACGTTCACAGGGACCACAGGCAGATGCACTGTGGTGTCCTCCGCCTCTCACAAAGGGAACGGACCCCGAGGTTTGTTTTTCAAATATGCCCGAGTGTAAGAGACTTGTTAGAGCTAGTTTTGGGGAGAGGAAGCGTGTTTTTGTTTTTTAACTATTGTGACAATAAATAGAAATGTTAGGCTTATTAAGAGAAATTAATGTCCATAGAGCCAGTTTGATGTGTCAGGAGAAAGATCAGTACAGAATTACATGTTATAATCCAGGTCAGCTGCAGGAGTTGATGTAACTTCTGGGTTTGGCTCTTGCTAACTCTGTTCTGTCTTTCCTTCCAGATCTCAAATGATTGATGCTATGCTGAGGACATCAGGAAGAGTCTCAGATTGAAGTGGACTCAAATATTGCCACTGAATGCAGACTCAAAGGTTATTGGAACTTGGTCTAACATGTTTTAAATGTCTAATTTGACTTGATCTACCTAAACAAATTCTGTAAATTTGGCATGATTTATCATTGTTTGTAAAGCTGAGCTTATTCAAAGGTATTTGTGAGGTTTTTTTTTTTTTCTTCCTTCATTTAAATTTTCTTTTTTCACTTTGATTTTTACACTTAATTACTCTGAACTAAAGATTTTCCTCCAGTGAAAACCCTTGTTTACACACCCTTCCCAGTTAGCTATGGAAAGTTTGAAGTTGTTTAAAAAAAAGAGGGGGGGTGTTATTCAGTGTATTTACAGCTATGTTTTACCACTCTTACTTGGAAAATGGCTTGTTGTTCAGTGACAAGCAACCCACTTAATTTGTGACTTGCTAATCCAGCAGCATGCATTTTTCTTTTCTGTCAAATTTTTTTTTCTGTCTGGTTAAAGTTGCTTTCCTATGACTCTAACCCTCTTTCTTGTGTATCTTTTGTGCACTAGGCGCAGTTGTGTAGCAGTTGAATAATGCTGGTTAGCTGTTAAGATGCGGTGCAGTGCGGTGGTGACATGGTGTGGCGTGTTGCGGTGCTGAGTGCCCGGTGTGTTCCGGGGCTCGACCCTCCGCTGCTGTTTGCCGGTTTGTAAGCTCACAGGTGTGGCAGATCATCCATCCTCTCCTGTCTTGTGACTTCACCTTCCCTCCATGTGCTGTACAGATCCTCTTCTTTCTTTTCTTTTTATTCTCCCTCCTCCTTTCCCCCCCCCTTGCTCCTCTCTATGGTTTATCAACTGTTGATAACTGGTCTTGGTCTTTGAAAGTGGTTCCAGTGGGACTCTTAGTTGAAGGGTTTCAAGGGCAGTTCCGCCTGCTTCATGATGTGTATTGCATTCCTCTGTGAACCTCTCAAATGTCTTGTAAGTGCTTACGGTGAATGCTAATAAACATTTTTGTTTAAAATAAATTCATTTCTCACACTTTGTGCTTGTTTAGAGTCTATATTGCTGCTGAGCAATATAGAACTCCAGTTAAAAGCTACAGTGTTCGACTTTTTTCTTTCTGTTTTTTTTTTTTTTTTTTTTTTTTTTGTGCTTCCACTGACTGTGCCATTTATTGGGAACAGCAGTCATCAGTAAAGAGTTTCAGTGGTTAACACGCATGCAAAAGTTCCTCAGGACGTGCGACACCCCCAGCCTCAGCTAGGTGGAGGTGTTGCATCCATCATATAATCTGTCACAAGTCAAAGACACTGATCCATCGATATCTGACAACTCAAAGTGTTTATATCAACAGACGGTTTTGATTTAAGATACTTGATAACAATCTGATGGGTGTTTTGTCCTTTTTTTGTGTGTGTGTATGACCATCATCACTGTGTAGTATGTTTTAATTGTTAGCTAATATCTATCTATAATAGAAATGCGACACTTTGTCTTGAAAGCATTGCTAAGCCTGTGGAAAAATGCTAAAATGAATTGTTCACACAAATGGGAAGGCTAGGGCGGCACACTGACACTACCTCAGAGGATAAATACAGCAGTCGATAACCTTCAAAGCTGGCTCCATGTTACAGATAAACTATTGGGCCCAAAAACTTGATCTGTGGACTTGCCTATAAGCAGCTGATAAATAACTGAGCCAATATAAACACTCCCAAGAGGAGCAGGAGTTGGTGGTCTTGTAGCAAATAAATGATTTAAACTTCCTTTGATGTACATAATTTTGAATTTATATCAAAACAGAAAATAAAATTAATATAAACAGATATTTAATGTTTAATTATGCACTCTGAAATGGATTTGGGTGTAAAACATAGGCTCCATAATTAATCCCAGCAGTTGTTGATGGGGTGCTTATAATTGTAAAACCATAACAATTATAATGCTTCATGTAAGCCAAGATGGGCATGGAAAAGTTAAAGTGGGTGAACTCTGCTAAAGTTAATGTCAACATTTTATTTTGCAACTACAGTTTCGGTGGACAATTTGTCATTTCTAGCAGAAAAGTTTATCAAACAGGAGACTGCACTGGTGCTCAGGGTAGTTGTAAAACTATTTACCATCATTTACATTAGCAACATCTATGTTTGTAAGTTGATCTTTAGTCTGTATATTCATTTATTTATTAAAAAATTCAAACTTAAAAGTTGCAGATGCACACTGTAGTTGTTTGTTGTAGGAGGGATTGATGATGGATGGGTTTTCCTTCAAGGTAGGAGAAGTAAAAGTGCTGTAATGGCTTAAATTTGCATTCCTACTAATGGCCAGTAGGGGGGGCATCTTGACCAGTATCAAAGGGTTGTATAGAATTATTTATACAGAATGTATTTGGCTCGCTTTGTCTATAACCTTAGAAACACTCTCTTAATGAGTTTATGATCTCATTTTATTGGTGGGTTTAGACCCTTTTTGGGGTCTATAGTGCAGATTCAAACACACTTCACGAAACATTAACAAAGAAAAGACTACTTTGTTCTGATAACACAGGGTTATTGACATAAAAAGTGTTGGTTATGTGTAATTTGTTTTTGTTTGGGGTTTTTTGCCCTTTAAAAAACTCCTGTCCAGTAGCTTTAGCATGTAGAATCATGGTCTGAATGCTTCGTTGTCCCAAACACATTTGCTTTCCCTCGCTGACCCTAATAAATTGAGAACATTTATTAGTATTAAAATTTAGACTAAAATAAAGTTTGTACTCCTATTTATTGTGTTATTACATGAATTTAGGACAGTTCAGTTAGCTTTGCGTCAAAATAACTGGTACAAATTTTTTTTTTAACTTTTACTTGAGAAAAGAAGCTGATTCAGTAGTTTTACCGGAGTATTTTTTTTAACACTAGTACTTGTACTTCTACTTAAGTACAGAATATCCGTACTGTGGCCACCTCTACAGTCTATCCATCCATCTCATCTCATGTAGTTCGCTCTTGGTTCACCTTCCACTTTAATCCGTGATGCAGACTACTTGGAAGGTGCACACTAAGGTAAGAACACCTTATGTATAAACTGTCGGTAAACCCGGCTTGACTTCATCAGCCTGCACCTTAGGCACACGGGCTCTGTCACAAACCATTTTAGTTTCTCGCTTTGTGCGCTAGGACCGCCGCTGATGCGATTAACGGCACAGACGGGCGGCGAGCCGAGACACAGCACGTTGCAGAGGGCCGTGCATGCCCACCTGACAAGCACGACAGCCTGGGGATATAACCGCAGGGATATTCGGCTCACATGGAGTGAGGGGCGGAACCAGAGGATGTGACGTCCAGCTCGGAGAGGAGATTGTACCATACCATCTCGTAAACGCTGCTCGTTAACGTTGATGTTTGGTGGGGATTACTGCAAGCAGCGGGATGGCCGATTGAGCGCATACGGTGGGTTAAAGTGAACGGAAAGCGGAACAGCAGCATTTAAGAGTCACAACACGGGGGCAAGGCACGCCTACAATGGATATAACCTTTGTATTATTTGCTATTATTTCTACGCTTCTCGCCATTGTGGTCGCAACGTCGCTTTTTAACGGCTCTTCGCCTGCAGCAGACTTTGCAAATGCGCGGAGTTATTTCGGACACAGAGATGGTGTGACCGGAGGATTAGATCAATCCGGGCCGAAACAGAATGGCCATCTACCCGATAAGAAAAAGAAGAAGGAGGCGGACGACTGGTGCGAAATCAGCGGGAGCTCACACGATCACTGGGATGTAGTGAAATCTGTGCTTTCTGTAAGTAGCCTGTCATTTAGTGTAAACACAGAGGTCTGCGTAGATCTCCCACAATCTGTTTCACAACTATCCCTCCCACTGAGAGACTCAAACCCAAGGATAGAAGCTCAGAAAAACATTTAGATCCTTATTTCTATGATTCTCGATTTAAAATGACCGTAAACTTAAAGGTTGTGTAAAAAATGCACTAATTCTGATGTATTAGTGTTTACAACGTTACATGTGAATACAATATCAGTACTGATGCATTAACGTGAAATCAGAATTTTAAGGTTGTAGCTTTTCCTCACAAAGATGTTTCACCTTCTTTGTAGACAGCTGCGTATGTCAGCTGATTGGACAGTATTCAGTATAAATTTTGATAAAATGCTTACTTGGAGCCAAAGTTGAATCTCAAATGTGAATAACAAAGGTTTCTCTTATCATAGTAGGTGTATCATTCCTGATAGTTTTTGGCAATAATTCAAAAATAAGAGATGATTTGATCAGTCAAGAAAATGAGAAGTATAAACTGTACCTAGTGGTAGTTGTTTTTTAACTTAATAAAAAAAACAACTACCACTAGGCCCCTCATTTTGGGTCTGTGTGGGAAATCCAGGATATGCTTACTGAGTGTGTAAATTCATCAGTGACATCACTGTCTGTGAGGAAAACATTGAAAAGTATGGTATGATTCTCCTCATTTATCCCTTAATTATCTAACAGGAGGAAGCACACTCCCACCCTCAATCTGAAGAACTGGAAACCCTGGCTGATTGGTCCAGGCCTGGATCTAGGAATACAATCTTAGAGGCAGAGTCATCATCCAATGCTTCATCAGGGACAGGCCGAAGGTCGCTCATTGGGCTTTCTGATACAGAGCTCCTAAAGTGTGCTTTTTCTTACCCCCAAACTGAAGGAGCATCAGAGAGAGCTGGGATGAATGGTATGCACTTTTACTCACTTGGAAAGAGCAAAATATTTTAGATTTCCTTTTTTGTTTTTGTTTTTGCCTTTGTTTGTTTGTTTGTTTGTTTGTTTGTTTGTTTGTTTGTTTGTTTTTAATCAAAATTTGATCTGTTTCAGCAGAAAAGGTGGAATCAAATGCAAATAATTCCTTGAAGTACGTCCCAGGAAAGGCACGATCCCACCACTTGGAAAAGATGATGACCAAAGAGGAGCTGGAGGAGGAGCAGAGGTCAGTGAAAACTACAAATATGAAAACCAGTTTCAAGGCTCAGCCTATAGAAAAAGGCAATTTATTAATCAGCAACAAGCAATTATTATTCTCCAAAACTGTCCATCATGATACTTACCTGTACACAACCTGGTGACCAGAAAGAATTTTTATTAAAGGTTCCGTGCAGAACTTTTGATTGATTTAACTGCAGTCTTTAACATGGCATAGCTAGCACTGGTTTGAAGCTGACCACCCCAGCATGCTTGAAGGTGTTGTTTGGAAACACAATCCAAAGCCACATCCATTTTTTGTGTTTTGCCTGTATGTGGAATCTATGTCTTTTAAACAGAAATCAGGCTGTTAGAGCGTTTAAAGGTTCACGTTTAGTGGCTTGCACTTTATTCTTAAAGCATCATAAAATGTTTTCTTATGGCAAATAAACTTATAAAAAACATCTATTTATAACATTGCAAATTAAAATCTCAGAACTGGATGTCATCACTCCTTAGTTTAACATTTGTAACTCTAAAAACAATCTTAACTAAATGTATGTTTTTCATCTATTTTGCTTTTTCAGCACCCTCCTCCCTCTAACCTTATCTACGCTGCCTCACGTGTGGTTGTGCTTCTTTAGACTGACACTCTGAGCCTTCCATCTTTAGCTCCTGTATCACTGCACAGCTTTAGGCTAGACTGAGTAAGGCGAGATTGAGTCTTTGCCAGGCATTAGCTGATGGATGAATGGCACTCAACTTAAAAAAAAAAAAAAAAAAATGTAAAGTTTTTTTTGTTTTTGTTTTTTTAGCACTGCTGGGTGAAAAATAATAGTTTTTTTTCTGCATGCCCTGCTCTTATCATTGCAGGATATACTTCACCACAAACTTTAACTGTCTGTAATCCTGAAAAAGGAGCAAACTGGGTAAAGTATGACTCATTGTCACCTGCTTGTCCCAGAAGAGTCACTTTCTGGCCATTGCATGAAAACTACTTCAAACTTGACCTCAGCAGTGTTTTCTGACTTTAAGCTTCATTGGCCATTAAGCGACTGATGTAACTGTGGAGCATTGCTTACCCGATCACACTCTCACTCCTCCTGCTGCCCCTTTATTCCACATTAGACGTGTGATCCTCAGGTGTCACAACAGGTGTTGATTGTATCTCCAGTGTTTGATCCTTCCAGGAATTTCCTCTCCTCTGCCACACGGTGGAGTCAGTGTAATGTAACACAAGGACCTGTGGAGACAAGCAACCCCAGTCATCTCATAAAATATTCAGGAATCAATTATAAATGATTAAATATTAGACAGTCTGAAATGATACAAAGTCACATTGATGCTGGTAATGTAGTTTTTATTGAAACAATTTTCTACAAGATATGACATTCAATGTCTTTGTGTTTATAACTTTTACCTGTTAGAAGTTCACAATTATTTCTGCTGTTCCCTCCTTTCTCTTAGTTGCAGTAGTAGTATAACATTTGCAGTAAAAATGTTGATGCCTATAGCTCACATATGCTGGTCCAAGTCAGTTGATGAGTTTGTAGCCTTGTAGGTTTTTGTTGTGGTTTCTTTTAACTCTAAGCAAATTTCTGCAGAGCCGAAATTCATGACTGCAAACCATGGGAGGATGTTCAGTCTGCCTACATATGTCTAGGTTGGGAGCAACAACAAAAGGAAACAGGAAGAAGGTGCCATGTTCTGG
>NW_005187992.1:105941-112981 GCF_000239375.1 Pundamilia nyererei
AAAAAATTAAACTGACTTAAAAACTGCAGTTGAGAACACCCTACAAAGCTTTTGCGCTCTTCACTATATTAGAATTGCTACAAACTTTCTGCAGAATCATAAATAAGATTAAACAACCCTGCAAACTATTGATAATTTGGCTTTAATGACTTTTTAGTCCTTCCATCTGGTAAATATTTAAGGACCCAGTCCCACAGACCGATCAACAACCGTCTGGTAACAAATGGTCGCTATAGGAAAAGTGCCCTGACTGATTCTGAAGTGGTGTCTAGAGGTTGCTTGCTCTTGGTTTATGAAATTGGTCATAGAAAATTTTGTGGTTCAGCAAGCAGATTGCTTTGGGCACTCATAGTTTGCATGAAAGATGCCGACTTGTCTGCAAACACTTGCTCACTACTCACACTCAAAGAAATGCAACACCTGAAAAGAAGAAAAGAAAGAAAAAGCACTTTTTAAAACATGTTGATTGTAGATTGATTTTTTTCAGATCAGCTCACCACAACTTGCCACGACTCGACTCGGATCAGTTGGTTTTCCATTACAATTGAGTACCACATAATGTGCATGGTGGTCGCTATAACAAAGGTGGACGTTGAGGCAATGATATATCTGCTGCACCGGATTATAAGGCGTACTGTCAATTTTTGAGAAAATAAAAAGGATTTTAAATGCGCCTTATAGTCTGAAAAATATGGTGCCTCATTCCCGGGTTTCAAAAATGCCAATTCTGATTTTCGCTCTCATGACTCATCAAGTGACACCACTGACCAGTCAATCAGCGGCATGCAGTCTGATGACTTCACATTTTACTACTTGATCAGATCGCTTGCAACCCCTGCTGAGCAGGTACTATTTTAGTACTGGTGTTGGCCAGAGGGGCTGATGGTGCGATATGGCAGCCTCGCTTCTGTCAGTCTGCCCCAGGGCAGCTGTGGCTACAACCGTAGCTGTCTCCACCAGTGTGTGAATGTGAGAGTGAATGAATAGTGGCATTGTAAAGCGCTTTGGGTGCCTTGAAAAGCGCTATATAAATCCAATCCATTATTATTATTATTACCTAGTGCCATGTGCTGTGATGTAATGAAAATTCCTGAAAACCATGGCTAGTTGAACCGAGTAGGTAGTAATGGAAAAGGGGCTAATTACTTCATTTCCATGAATTCCTTCCATACTACATGGCGCCCCTTGTGGCAGATCTGTTTGCAACGCGCTCTGAGTTCTACGCTCGCTTCGACACCCTCAACATCAACTATCACAGAGGGATTCTACCAGTGGAGGCAGCACAGAGCTCTTCACTCACTGACATCGACTGAGTTTTATACAAGGTTCTGAGGAGGACTAACCCCTGAAAAGCAGCCAGCCCTGACAATGTCCCCGGCTGTGCTTTGAGGGTCTGCTCTTCAGAGCTGTGGTGTTTACAGACTATCAATTTGTCCCTCACCCAGTCAGCTGTGCCCACATGCTTCAGCTGTGCCCACCATAGTGTTCCTCCCCAAGGAAAAAAAAAAAAAAAAACCTGTTTGAATGACTATTGCCCCATCACACTCACTTCAATTGTAATCTGTTAATCAGGGGTCCCCAATTCCAGGCCTCGAGGGCCGGTGTGCTGCAGTTTTTAGATGTGTCCGTGATCCAACACAGCTGATTCAAATTGCTAAATTACCTCCTCAACATGTCTTGCCGTTCTCCAGAGGCAAGAGACCCAGGGTGAGATCTAAAACCTGCAGGACACCGGCCCTCGAGGCCTGGAGTTGGGGACCCCTGCTGTTAATGTTGCCATCCACACAGTCCTGTCACACCTCGAAAATAAGGATACCTGTGTTCTAATGCAGTTTATAGACTACAGTTCAGCATTCAACACCATCATCCCAAACAGACTGGTGGGGAAGCTGCCTACTCTTGGACTAACACTACCCCCCCCTCTGTTGCTGGGTCCTGGACTTCCTCAAAGGCAGACCTCAGTCAGTCCACTCCTGTACACCCTCTTCACCTATGACTACGTCCACTCCAAGAGCAAGACCTCTTCCATTAAGTTTGCTGATGACACAACCATCGTCAGGCTGATCACTGGTGAAGAGGAGACTACTTACAGGGAAGAGGTGGCCTAGCTGGTGTCCTGGTGCCTGGAAAATAATCTCTCCTTAAATGCTGAGAAGATTTAGGAGATTATTTTTGACCCAAGGCTGAGGAGAGACCAGCACGCTGCACTACACATCAACAAGACTCAGGTGGAGAGGGTGAAGACCTTCAAATTCCTCTGCACCTTCATCAGTGAGGATATCACCTGGACCCATAACACACGGCAGATCACCAAGAAAGCTCAACAACAACTCTTCTTCCTAAGGAAGCTGAGAAAATTTGAATTAAACTCCAAACTTCTCAGCAACTTTTACAGGTGCACAGTGGAGAGTATCCTGACAAACTCCATCATAGTGCGGTATGGGAACAGCACCACTCAGGACAGAAAGGCAAGCCAGTGTGTTATTAAAACAGCACAACTCATCTGTGGAGTACCTCACCCACCACTACAGGACATTTACAACACTCATTTCAGGAAAAGGGCACGCACGTCAAGGACCGCACCCACCCACAGCACACAGTGTTAACACTCCTGCCATCTGGCAGACGCTACAGGACTGTGAAAACAAGGACAACCAGAATAAACAACAGTTTCTATCCACAGGCCATCAGGCTACTGTCAAACTTTAATTATCCATAAATGTAAATTTGTCATTTTTTACATTTATATTAACCTGTAAATTTGGAGTTTTTGTACATATCTTTACATATACACCTTAATATTGCATACTCTGTATATATTATCACTGTGATTGTGTTCCAACTACTTGTACTTTAAATTCTGATTACACCCACCCATAAGCTACATGCAATGTATGAATGTATGAATGTATGAGTTTTATTGCTCTGCATAACCATTTGTGTTTTGCGGTACACATGACAATAAACTTATTGAATTTTGAATACTATTGCAACATGAGGCCTAGCATTGTTGTGGACCAGCTGGAACCCCACATCTACTGTATATGTGTAGGATCCTACAATGTGTCCAAGAACTTCATCCCAATACCTAACGTTAGTCAGGGTAACGTTATCTAGTCTACAAAGGTCCATGCCTCCCTGCATGGATATGCCTTCCCAGACCATAACTGACCCATCCTCAAGTCACACATGGTGAATGATGTTACAGGCAACATGTTGTTTTCTTAAGCTTCTCCAGACCCACAGTGTGAACCTCCTTTCATTTGTGAAAAGCAAAGGGCAGCGGTGGTGGACCTGCCAATTCGAGTATTCTGTGGCAAATGCCAGTTGGGCTCCACATTGCTCAGGCCACCCTCATGAAGCATGTTTCTGATTGCTTGGTCAAAGACAGTCACACCAGTGGCTTGCCGATTTTTTTAGTTCTGGGAACGCTTATACTGTTCCTGCATCCACAACAGAGCAGATACAGGTCCTACTGATGGGTTAATAACTTTCTACGGCCCCGTCCAGCTCTCATAGAGTCAATCGTCAGTGGCCTCCACCTGTAAAACCATTCCTGTTTTGAGTGTTGTGTGTTTTTGTTATTTGAGTATATTATTGAACTAAATAGTGTAAATAAAGTCTTTGAAAGTAATCCAACATGTCCAGGATTGTTTGCATTTTTCACCTCTCAGTATTTCTTTTGTTCTTTTCTTCCCAGGGTGCAGCATGAGCAACTGACTGCAATCTTTCAGCTACTGAAAGAGAACAAGGAGACTTTTGGGGAGGTGTCAGAGGGAGACATAGAGGAGCAGCTCCGACTCTACTCCATCTGAGAGCCCTGTCGTGTCATAGATGCTCACTACAACCGTTTATTCTTAAAAACTACTAAAAAACTTCTCCAGTACACCAAATGAACTTTTTTGCAGTATTCAACGTGGCTGGACAGTGCTCTCCCAATTTTCTGATTTATTGTGTTTTACTGCTTGGATTTTGTTGTTCTGACCACCTGTCATCCACACGAAGGGAAAACCAAACTAGACTGGATCAATTCTCACACTGAGCAGGTTAATATATGAATGAATCCTAAAAGAAATTAAAGGAATGCTGTTTATTTTACTTTTAAAATATATTGCAGATATAAGTGATATAAACTCTGAGTTATGTTTGTTTCTGAAGTTGGTTGTCTAATAAAACACATTGTTGCTAATATCTGTGTGTGTGGCTTTGTGTGTCTGAATACATTTGTTTGCTTATCTGTCTGCAAGCTGTGGTGTAGCCCAGCCTATTCCCATCAGTGAGAGCGTGTCAGATTTAGAAGTAAGTGCATACATGTGTGTTTAATTGAACAGCAAGCCTTCACTTGACAGCAATGGCATCCCAAATCTCCAGGATATTTTTATTGCTCCTTGTAATGACAGTTAGTTTTGTGGTTTTCATTCTATCCCAGGAATCTTTATCAAAAAGGTAATTTTTTTTCATATCTATCTATGTATATCTATGTATTAATTTGCTAATTCTGAACTTTTTGCTCCCTTTTGTCCTGTTGCTGTTGTTGCAGTTGGACAATTTTCTCAGGAAAACATGAACTCGGATGGGAAAACTTTTTGTTTAATATTAACCTCTGGGGACAGAAAGAAAAAACGGCTGTGGCTGAGACTCCAATGCCTCTCCTCTACAGAAGAAATTTCACAAAGGCTCCTCAGTGGGATTTTGATGATGTCTATAACCAGGATGCCCCACCTAGACCAACAGTAAGCATGCTAAGACACAATATGACAGAAACAGGACAAATGTAGTAATTAACTTGATGGCTGTGGGCAGGCAACGCTTGTGCTCAGCCATGCAGTCAGTCTGCTTTCACTTAATGGTTTCACTCCTTTAATTAAAATACATAATTCTTAATTATTCATCAAATTTCTGTAACTGTTGTGTTTGTTGTTTCCTCGGGGTATAAAGCTTTCACAAAATCATTTTAACTAATTTCATGATTTAATATTTCTGTTATTATCAGACATGTGCCCAATCACTGCGAAACTCTAAGGATGAGAACTTCAAGAAGGCTTTTCTTCCCAACATACGTTTGTTTCTGCACAAGGACAACATTAACATGAGCGAGTGGAATCGCCTTTCACATTTTAACAATCCTTTTGGGTTTATGGAGTGCAAATATGATGGTAGGTGTTTGTGAAACTGATGCCAGATTAAATATCAGTATATATGTGAGCTTGATCAGCAACTAAGTAATAGATTTTTTGTTATTTAATTTCTCCTTCCAGTTTCTGACTCCTGATATTATAATAAAGACAGACACTGTTGGTGTTAAAAAATATATATTATGGCACCTTTAAGCAGTGTTTTTTGTGTCATCTACAGTTTTCTGTAGTAAAAAGTTCCTGGTGAATCAGGTCAAAGCTCACCAAGGATTAATTAAATGATGAGTTAAAGAAAGTGAAGTTTGAACTTGTATTAAGACACATGAAATTATTCATACAACACTAAATTAAGATACACTCCAAGCCAGTGTTGGTCAAGTTACTTGAAAAAAGTAATCAGTAACTAATTACAGATTACACTCCCCCAAAAAGTAATCCCATTACTTTACTGATTACTTATTTTCAAAAGTAATTAGTTACTTAGTTACTTTTTAAAAGCACGATTTACAACCTGAATAGGTGATAAAGCGATAGATCTTTCAGCCCGATTCTACTTTTTCTGCATAATCCATCATATAAAATGTAATCAAATGGAAAAGTCTCTTTTTAAAACTTGTTTTATTAGTTTTAATCTTTTAACTTTATGCATCAAGCAAAAATTTAATTATATGCAACATTCTCTGACTGGAAGAAATTTGTTTAACATTTAAACCTATTTTCTGCAACACTCCATCTTGATTTCCAGGTTAAGTACTTATGCTGTGAGAGGAATTATATTGAACTGGTTAAGTTCCTTAGATAATACTTTTCAATTTGTGCAGTATTTAGGTAACTCATCTGAAAGAATGAAAATAGAATGTGGGGTCCTTCAAGGTTCTGTTTTAGGAACAAAACTTTTTTATATATAAACGACATTTGCAGATGACACAATTTTTTATTGTTCTAGAGAAAAGTTGAAAGAATTGGCTAAAATTATGGTTATTGAAAAGTAAAAACTAAAAAAATGGTTTGATGTAAATAAGTTATCATTGAATTTGGCAAAGACAAAGTTTATGATATTTGGAAATCATGTAAAGGAGAAAGAGGTAGTATCATCTATAGATGGAGTATTGATCGAAAGAGTTACAGAATTCCATTTTCTGGGTGTAATAGTGGATGACAAGTTAACATGAAAATCTCATATTGAACATGTTTAAAAAAAGATGGCCAAAAGTATATATATACTGGGTAATGCGATATATATATTAGATTACAAGGCAATGCAAATATTAGATTTTTCATTATTTTTACCCTGAGTTATTGTGTCGAAGAATGCGGGAATACATATGCGAATAATATAAAACCATTATACTTATTACAGAAGAGAGTGCTATGAATTATGCATGATGTTAAATGTATGTCTGTACTCATGTCTTTCTTTTCGTTTGCAGAAGTGATGGCTTCAGTGAAGCTGATTCCAAAGCCAAAAGAGCCACTACTCCTCCCAAAACCAGGTGCCGATGGCTGTATTCACTGTGCTGTGGTGGGTACTGCAGGAATTTTGAACGGCTCAAAAGTGGGTGCAGAGATCGATGCACATGATTACGTTTTTCGGTACGTAAGAGGTACAAAACAAACCTGTTGTTAATGTTCTTTAAACTGAAGGGAATTATAAGGGTCAAATGTCTCAAAATCACATTGTAGCTGGTGCAGCGCACAGCAATCACTTAGATTTGATGTAATCTCTAGGGACACACAACATTCAAAAATCCAGAAATATATACCTAGTATATATCAAGTGTGTATTTCTATAATATGTGGGGGGATACTCCCACTAGGTTTATATCTGGGACTCTCCACCATTTGACCTTAGAACTGAAGAAGCTTCTCGGATGAGAGGTGAAACGTCTTCAAGCAACTTAAAGA
>NW_005187992.1:119840-120926 GCF_000239375.1 Pundamilia nyererei
ATATACACACACCTCCAGGTTCCAACCTGCACAAACATTTGCATCCCTACTCAAAAGTTGAAATTTCTAGCTATTAAATTTAAATATTGAGATAACAACCAATATTTTTTAACATACTTATACTTTTGAGTTAACTATTTCTTTTAATTTCCAAAAAAAGAAATCTCTTGTACCTTATGGGAATGCATTTAGGAAATCCTTGCACAAAGGCTGCTATATAACAGACACTAACAAAAAGCATAATAAGATGAAAGGTATATCACACTACCTTCAATTTGAATGCTGTTGCTTGAACTAGTGACTGATTTTGAACATTACAATTAAATCAACGTAAACTGAACCAAAGATCAACTTTCTGAATTGTGTCTGTTTGGCAGGATGAACGGTGCCGTTATCAAAGGTTATGAGGAAGATGTAGGAAATAGAACATCAGTGTATGTTCACACAGAGCACTCCATCGCCGCATCACCTTATTTTTTTGGGAAGTATGGATACAAGTCTGCCCCTCATGATGAGGTAGTAAAACTTACAAGACAACAGTGTGATATTGTTTATACTCTCCACAGACTAAAGATTATTTTGCTCCATAATTTTTCTCTTGGCAGGGAATAAAATATGTGCTGATTCCTGAGGCAATGAGAGATTTCCGATGGCTTGAGGGTCTTTTCAAAGGACATGAGGGCTATAGTGGCCCACACCACAAGAAATGGTGATTATCAAATTAAGTAGTTATGTAGTAATTTTTTTTTCTCCTGCTTTGACAAATCTCAATTTTTCCAATTAGTTTATAGTGTCATTAGACAATCTTTTAAGAGCAGCCTCACAGCTCAGAGGTGTGAGTGGAGAAGAACTAGAGACAATTTACCAGCTGGGATTTTGTCTAACTGGTAAAAATCCATGGCCTTCCTCGTGGCTCCTACATGTCACTGCTGAGTGCACCCACAAGTAAGGTGTTCACAGGTGCCTCATTATTAGCAGATGTACTCTACAAATGCACTCTGGAAAATGCTAAAGCAACTTGAGTTGATATCTACTTTTTCTTTTAGGGTTTAATGGACAATTGTATTGCCTTTTATTTAAAAAAAA
>NW_005187992.1:121621-123074 GCF_000239375.1 Pundamilia nyererei
AAGGTTGCAGAAAAGCTGGTTCCATACCTGGACAGATTACTGGTGCATCCCAGGGCTAACATAGAAACAGGCAACAGTTCACATTGTTTCATCATCTAATAATTGTTTTTCTTTCCTGAACAAGTTTGCTCTTAAAGTTAACTCCATTCTGGGAGAGTGACTCTTCTGAGCTTCTGCTCAGCTCTGTTGAGAATCATTAAAGTGATGGTTGGGACTTCCAGTCAATCAATTGAAATACATTATGGATTTCAAAATCTTATTTGGTTTTCATATGTACCTATTTTCAGTGATATCAACTTTAATAGCAGGAAATTAACTAGGCATAATTCTTTTTTATGTGTGTTTTTATTGTTCTGGGTCTTTTGACCGAGCATTTTGAGTTAATGGGGCTTCTTTGTGCTAATTTTGTAGGTTTCTATTATTTAGTATTGAGTTTAGTCCCGGTTTTGCTTCCATGTTTAGTTTTATTTCTGATTCCATGTCTTCTTGTCGATGTGCTTCGTGTCCTTTTTCTGTTTACATGTTTCCCTCCTTGTTTTTTATTCCATCTCTTCCCTCTCTGTCATGTGCTTTCCTATACATTTTCCCCAGCCCATCTCGCCTCTCTCCCCCCCTCCATGTCTCATCTTTCTTAATTATTCTGTATTACCCTCTTTGTGTCTCCTCTGTTTGTCTCCCCAGTCTTTCTTGTTCCCCTTTGGGTTCCTTCCTCCCGGCCTCATGTCAGGCCGTGTGTTCTTGTCTGCGTCTTAGTGTTTTACTTTGACAATGTTGCATCCTGTGTTTAGTGTGTTTGTTTGTGTGCTTCTGTCTCGATTAACTTCTCCCAACTGTGTTCCCCGTGTATTTCCACTTCCCTCGTCACCATCATGTGTATTTATTGTGCAAGTTTTCCTTCTTTCATTTTCAGATCGTCTCTTAACCCTTCCAGTATTTTTATATTTTTTGTTTGTTTGTTTGTTTTTTAATCACAGGTTCCTAAAGTCACCTAATCTGAATAAAAGATTCTGGGCAATAGTCAGACCAACCAATGGAGCATTCACTCTCTTCCTGGCTTTGCATATTTGTGACACAGTGAGTTAATATTACCTTTACATTTCTGTGTAGAGGTATTGGTTTCCACACCTATATACACAATACACAGACTAAAAGCCTCAAAGCAGCTCTTTAATGAAAATAAGCTATTTCACACATGTTTTCTGCAAAGTAGATGACATCTATATGTCACAGTCAAACCACAAAACGAACGAATCTTGAAAAAAAAGCAATCTTGAAATTACGTAAACATAAACCCAGATGAACAATGCCACCACATGACATATTAGACCAAGTAATCATTTATTCAACATGATTCGGTACCTTTTAGAATCGTCTTTACCAGCAATAGGTAACTTCACATCTGAGCAGACAAGCATCACATGTGGAGTTCCCCAAGGTTCCATCTTGGGACCCC
>NW_005187992.1:125594-130499 GCF_000239375.1 Pundamilia nyererei
TTCAAGGTCTGCCTCACCTCTTGCCATGTGACTGCTTACTTGTGTGTCTTGTCTCTGTTTTGTTTTTTTAACCTTTCTGTCTCCTCATTTGTGACCCTACATCTGTCGTGTCTTTCATTGTGTTGTCCGTGTCCCAATTCTCTCAAGTTAATCTATTTTAGTCCTGGTCTCAGTGTAAGTCACCTCCTGTTTTGTTTTGATAGTTTCTAGTTTTATGTGTGTTGTGTTCGGTTTTGCTTCTTGTCTAGTTATTCAAATTCTATTCAGCTGTGTTCCCTGGTGTTTCTCCTCTCCCTATAATTACCTGGTCTGTATACATTGTCCTTTCTTCTTTGCTGTGTTCACCTTTAAGCTGTGTGTTCCACCTTGGGGGTTTGCTGTATGATAGTTTTCATTTAGATAATTTGCACTTGGCTCATATTTTCTTATTTTTACAAGTTTTCAACAATAAAGCGGTTTTTGAGTTTTAAGTCCTGTTTTCCGAGTCCTGCTTTTGGGTGATGCTCTCCATGACACGCACTCCCCTTGACAAACTGATTTCTTTTAGCTGGAGGAAGTGTAAAGCTGCTTAAAGAACTAAAATCACTCCATTTATGAGTAATTATAAAGTATCCCTGGAATTTTACAGTATTGGGAGTTTTTCAGTCAGAAGCCCCACAAGGTTTGTGAGTCATGTCTTAACATGTTTAAGAAAATATTAACTGTAGGCCCATAAATAACATAAATGACTTCAGTACAATACCTAATAGTTGCATTTGAAATTAAAATAACGAAATTGTTCAAATGTTTTTAGCTTTACTTACTCGATGTAATGTGTTTATTTTTTAATTAAATATGCTTCTTAATAAAAAAACACATCAACAGTATGGAAAAACAGATGCAACAATACATTGTCTGATGTTCAACCCAGATCATTGTTTACTTACAACCTTAGAAAAACATATTAATGTAAAGCAGCTAAATCTGTTTGCTCACCTACTGAAGTTGCTTGAATACATGAGGTTTGATTATACACACAATCATTGTGAGATTATATAGTGTCAAGTTAGTGGGATGTAATCCAGATATTTCTTTAATATGATAATATAAATCTGTCACTCAGCTGTCAAATGAGAGCTTCATGACTGATTTAGTTTGAATGCCTCTCTTCATATCAGTCAGTGCTTAAGAGCAAAACACAAAAAAACTTAAATGATCTGATTATTTTTCAGACCTGACGGACCTAAACTTATAGATCTTCAGCTCCCACCTCGAGCAGAACTTCAACAGGGAGGTTGTTTTTTTTCATTAGACCCTGTGTTTCATGAACTTTGACCACATACACTTACACACACGCAGGATACACTTCACCACAAACTTTAAATGTCTATAATCCTGAAAAAGGATCAAACTGGGTAAAGTATGAGTCATTCTCACCTGCTGGCCCCAGAAGAGTTACTTTCTGGCCACTGCATGAAAACTACTTCAAAGTTGTGTTTAAGTTTCATTTCCATACACAGTCTTGACCTCAGCAGTGTTTTCTGACTAATCAGCTCTTTATGCTCCAGTGGCCATTAAGCGACTGATATAAACGTGGAGCGTTGCTTACCTGATCACACTCTTACTCCTCCTGCCACCCCTTCATTCCACATTGGATGTGGAATGGTAAATGGTAAATGGACTGGTTCTTATATAGCGCTTTTCTACTCTCCCGGGGTACTCAAAGCGCTGTATACAACATGCAATGTTGTGATCCTCAGGTGTCACAACAGGTGTTGATTGTATCTCCAGTGTTTGATCCTTCCAGGAATTTCCTCTCCTCTGCCACATGGTGGAGTCAGTGTAATGTAACACAAGGACCTGTGGAGACAAGCAACCCCAGTCATCTCAAAAACTATTCAGCAATCAATTATAAGTCATTAAATATTAGACAGTCTGAAATGATACAAAGTGAGATTGATGCTGGTAATGTAGTTTTTATTGAAACAATTTTCTATGAGATATGACATTCAGTGTCTTTGTTTTTATAACTTTTACCTATTAGAAGTTCACAGTTTGTCCTGCTGTTCCCTCCTTTCTCTTAGTTGTAGTAGTAGTATAACATTTGCAGTAAAAATGTTGATGCCTATAGCTCACATATGCTGGTCCAAGTCAGTTGATGAGTTTGTAGCCTTGTAGGTTTTTGTTGTGGTTTCTTTTCACTCTAAGCAAATTTCTGCAGAGTCAAAATTCATGACTACAAACAAGGATGTTCATTCTGCCTATATGTGTCTAGGTTGGGAGCAACAACAAAAGAAAACAGGAATAAGGTGCCATGTTCTGGCCTACTGAAAATGGAAGATTTACATTCATTTTACAACTATTGCTAGCCTGCACTGACTATTTGTGTATTTTGCACATATGTCATTTTTAGTGGCCATTTCCTTCGTTCCCGGGTTTCAAAAATGCTGGTTTTGATTTTCGCTCTCATGGCTCATGAACTGACACCACTAACCAGCCAATCGGTGGGATGCAGTCTGATGACTTCACATTTTGGTACATGGTCAGATCACTTGCAACCCCGGCCGAGCAGGTACTATGTTAGTAGCTGGTGCCAGGTGCTATGATGTAATGAAAATCCCTGAAAACCGTGGCAAGTCAGAATGAGTGGGTAATAATGGAAAAGGGGCTAATTCATTTCCACGACCTGCATACTATTGCCACATGAGGCCTAGCATCGTTGTGCTCTAGCAGGAACCCATGACCCACTGCATCAGTGTAGGGTCTGATAATGTGTCCAAGGAGTTCATCCCAATACCTAATGGCAGTCAGGGTTGCTGTTGTGAAGGTTGCTACAAAGGTCCATGCCTCCCTCCATGGATATGCCCATCACCAAACCACTCATGGCGAATGATGTTACAGGCAGTATGTTGTTCTCTTAAGCTTCTCAAAACCCGTCGTCACAGCGTGAACCTCCATTCATTTGTGAAAAGCTGTTTAAATTAAACAGTTAACATCCATCCATTCGCTTCCACTTATCCTTTTTCAGTGTCGCAGCGCTGGAGCCTATCCCAGCTTTCATAGGGCGAGAGGTGGGGTATACCCTGGACAAGTCGCCAGTCTGTCACAGGGCTAACACACAGAGACAGACAACCATTCGCACTCACATTTACAGTTATGGGCAATTTGGATTAATCAATTAACCTACCCTCACAAACTGCATGTCTTTGGACGGTGGGAGGAAGCCGGAGTACCCAGAGGGAACCCACACAAACACAGGGAGAACATGCAAACTCCACACAGAAAGACCCCAGCCTGATGGTGGAATTGAACTCAGGACCTTCCTGCTGTGCAGCAACAGTCCTAACCACCGTGCTGCCCTAAACAGTTAATATTTAATAATCAAATTAATGACTAAAAAGGCACTGATCTAATTAATATCAAACTTAATACAACCAAAAACAAATAAGTACATAATAAACAGTCAAACAAAATTTAAAACACTTGATACTTGCAGTGGTTGGCAAAGTTTCCTTTTATCCAGACCTGATAGTAGAGGGCTTTCAAAACAGTCTCTGACGGTATCTGAGGAACTGGAACAGGTTTTGGATTCAATGTGCTGGAGGACTTGCATGTTGTTCTTCAGATGCTCGGTGTAGATTAGCGTTCTTTCCTTGCAGTATGAAAGCAAATACAAAGCACAATAAACCAAACTGCCCATTTCAAAAGCAAATATACAATCTTACATCTAATAGAGCTGACACAATTAATTGTATAATGAGTTACAATTGTGATGCATTGCAATGCGGAAAAAAAGCATTCTTAATCCATTCAGAAGAAACTAATCGATTATTAAATACAGTCAAATCATCTTTTGCATGGTTGGATCTTAACAAGGTTCCAACAACATGCAACAAGCAGAACTGGGAGTGAGACAAAACATTTAACTAACATTTAACAAACTTAAACTGGGACAGGCTGTTTTACAGCTGATCAAATGTTTAGGACCACATGCTTTTAAAAGGCCAAATCTGTGCAAAACTGTGGATTCATTGTCATTTTCTGTCAGGTAGTCAGACTGTCAGGATGTTCTGATGGCAAAAGCAAAAAAACGTTCCTTTTTGAACATGGTCGGCTTGTTGAACTGCATAAGTAGGGTTGCTCACAGCGCACCATCGCTGCTGAGGTGGGATGCAGTTAAGACGGTCATTTCTGCAATCAGTGGTCTCCAACCTTTTTTGCGCCACGGACCGGTTTATGCCCGACAATATCTTCACGGACCAGCCTTTAAGGTGTCGCAGATAAATACAACAAAATAAAACTAGTACCGGTACCGAAAAAAAAGAAGATTTATTCATAACACACGTGAAAAGACCCAGGAAAACCGAGTTAACGATAAAAACGATAACAAAATAACGCTGAAAACCGATAAAATCCCTGTAAACTATACATTTCACACCTGAGCCTCAACTCTCGCGGCCCGGTACCAAACGAGGGTTGGGATCGCTGTCTTAAATAATCCTGGGGGTTATGGAACAAAAACGTGAAGTGGAAGACCTAAAAAATCCTCAACCCAAATTAAGGCCATTACTGGTGCCGATTGCACCAATGTGAGTGAAGTTGGCCCCCCCACGTTCTTCAAATCCAACAAAAGTGGTATCAAACGTTTGTGCTGGTTTGTGCTGCTAAAATTGTCGTTTGTGCTGCTTCTGTTTTAAAGATATTAATGAAAATGCAAAGGTCAAAAGGTCAACCAGCCCCCCCACATTACCCAAATCAAACAAAATTGATGTTAAACGTTTGTGCTACATTTGTGCTGGTTTGTGCTTCAAAAATTTTAAAAATATTAATAAAATAACGTCTTGATGCGTGCTTAATCATCCAGGTAAGTAAATCCCAAAAGGTTGATTCTGTTCATCTGGACATTTTCAATGGGAGAAACGTTTC
>NW_005187992.1:132571-133897 GCF_000239375.1 Pundamilia nyererei
CTGAAGTGAGCTCAGCAATGCAGTCAGTCTGTTGCCTCTGCTGTAACTGTCCTGTATTTTCTGTTTGACTGGGTTTCTTAATGGTTTCACTCCATTTAATTATTCCTAAAGGTTTCTAAAATAAGTCAGGCACAAAATCTTTTTAACCTATTTCACAATTTAATATTTCTGTGATTATCAGACATGTGCCCAATCACTGCGAAACTCTCAGGATGAGAACTTCAAGAAGGCTTTTCTTCCCAACATACGTTTGTTTCTGCACAAGGACAACATTAATATGAGCGAGTGGAATCGCCTTTCACATTTTAACAATCCTTTTGGGTTTATGGAGTACAAATATGATGGTAGGTAGTTGTGAAACTGATATCAGGTCAAGTATTGTGTAACAGACTGCTAAGTAATGGAATAATAGATGTTTTTTTTATGATTTAATTTCCTCTTCCTAATTCTAACTCCAAATATTCTGATAAAATAATTGTGAAAAAGATACACGTCAATAAGAAAGACAGTTAAGTGTTAAGAAATATTATGTCACCTTTTATTATTGTTTTTGTGTCACACACACTTTTCAGTTCTGTAATTACACTATTTCCAGCACAAGAGAGACAAAGGACAAAGCTCATCAAGCTTATAAAGAAGTAATTAAACAATCAGTCAAAAAAGCTAAGATTGAACTTGTATTGAAAGACATGACATTATTCTTACCGCACCCAATGAAAATACAGTCATTTCATTATATATCTGTTCAACGGCTCTTTAATGGAAATACCTAATCATCCAATCACATAGCAGCATCTCAATGCATTTAGACACATAGATATGGTCAAGATTACCTGCTGAAGTTCAAACTGAGCATCTGAATGGGCAACGAAAGAAGATTTATTTGTATTTAAGTGTGGCGTAGTAGCTGGTGCCAAATGGGCTGGCCTGAATATTTCAGAAAGTGCTGATCTACTGGGATTTAAATTTTCCCACACAACCATTTCTAGAGCTTACTATAGAAGCTTTTTTCTGCACTGAAAAAAAGTTTTTTTTTGTGAATTAAAAAATTACTTTTTGCCATCCATAAGTCAAATAAATATTGATAATAACCCATCACAATACAATAATAAAATAATAAAATAATAAAAATAATTCATAAAATGGTAGGAAGCACTGGCAGTTCTCTGGGTGAAAACGTCTTGTTGATCTCAGAGTTCAGAGGAGAACAGCCAGACTTCTTTGTACTAATATGAAGACAACAGCAAATAAACACTTGTTACAACTAAAGTATGCAGAAGAACAGATAACAAATTGAAACTTGAATTACCAGAAAGCCACACACAC
>NW_005187992.1:135001-137264 GCF_000239375.1 Pundamilia nyererei
CAAACTAACTGCCAAACCAAACTGCCTAATCTCTGTTTACACTCAAGCATATATAATTGTAGAGTTGGGCAGATAGCACAGAAAGAAAGCCTGCAATGAAACCTGTCAGAGAGCTAAAGAAGGATCCAAGAGAAGAACACACCTCTTAAAATTCCAGGATATTCCACACCTTAAAAAAAAAAAAACTCGGTGTATTATTTCTGCGTATTAGAATGCATAGGACAATATTTAACTATGGTGGAGAGCCTTTGAGATATAATTTGTGTACACTTATGCAGACACTGATATGAAACTCATTTCTCTCAGAAAATCGGCAGTTGTTCTTCAAGAACTTCTTTCTTTTGAACAACTTAAAAAAGAAAAAGAAAAAACCTCCAAGAAATAAGAAGCAGGAACATGTGCAGACATGTATTTGGGTGTTTTTGGTTATTTTGGTTGAGCAGATTTTTTTTTTATCCTTTTTTGTAGCAGAGCTTAAAGACAATGGCAGCATATAAAAAGAAAACCCTTACAAACAGAAATGACAAAAGTAGCAATAATCATGATATAATATTGTGACAAAGAAGCCTAGGAACTAGTGTTGCAGAAATGTCGTAAATATTTCCCATTGCCTAAGAGTTCCTTTTCCTGCCAGTCAAAGCTTTCCTGCTAAATAATCCATCGCTGTTGTCATACGGTGTTTTCAAACAGTGATTAAGTGATTCATTCATTTGCAAACTGCAGGCAGCCCTTAGGTTCTTTTTCAACAGACTTTTTGCTGGTGCACTTCACATACACATTGAAACTGTGCGCTGGACATTTGGACCATATTTGCTAAAGCAGTCAGTGCTGGACAATCTGGAAGCATTTTGAAATCTCTGACGCTTGCAGCTGATTTTTTCTACAGCATAATAATTTAATTTCACTACCTTACCAAACTTATAGGTACAGTACTTACACGTACTTTTTTCTGACTGATGAATAAGCTAGCTCTTTTTTTAAATTAATGAAATTGTCATGAAACTTAGTTTTTCATGTGCCATCTCTATATATCTGTATATATGGCTTATATTAAGCCTCCGGTTTAAAGATGGTAACAAATGGCGAACAAATTACTTTTTTTTGTCAAATTATTGCATTCTACTTAAACTCTGGATTGGCTGGACTATAATTTTTTTTTCCGTTGGGTCAGGGTTGGATAGTTTTTTTGTTGTTTCTTTACTAAATTAAATCATCATATACAAAAGTTTGTGTTCTGCATTTACTTTAGTGTCTAATATTGAAATTACTTTCACGATCAAAAACATACAGCATGTGACAAATATGTGCAAAAAAGAAAGAAAGACAGGAAAAAATTCAATATTGAGGCAAATATGTTTGACAGAAACAGTGCCATATCTTGTCTTATTATTTATTTATTTATTTGCTTATCTTTCAAGCCACTGTTTATGTATAAGGTGCATTCTGTCCTTTGACCCTCGTTGTAAGCTACAGTATATGACTGGTTGGTCACAGGATGAAAACCCCGTCATATCAGACAGCATTATCAGTTGCAATAACTTTACACCAATAAAATATAGGAAACAAATTAACTCTCTGGCTCTTGATACAGCCCTTACTCTCATAGACAAACACACTTGATATGGATGCTCTTCATGGACTTCAGCTTGCCATTTAATGACATTGTTTCAAATAAGCTGTTGGACAAAGTTCATGCACTGACTTAAATATGTTACTAGATGCTATATTAGCTCACCAAATGCCCCCCCAGGCTGTCAGGCTGGACAAGCAAATACCCCAAGCCTCAATATGAGCACTAGAGTCATTGCGATCCTCCTCTATATGCTCTGTACATATAACTGTCAATCCATCCATAACATGGACATCACGGATCATTCGACTCATGACTGACAACAAACAGGATGTATACAGGGAGGAGGTTCACACTTTGACACCATAGTGTCAAACACTTAAATGTCTGAACCAGGATATTGCCTAAATGTCTGTGCACCTACCACAATTATATGTATGCCTACCCACAGGTTAGTGATTGAAGACCAGCTTTCTTGTGCTAGTTCCAAATAGTCAGTTTATTGTCACCTTGCTGAAACAAGAATTGATATTTATAAGTTTTTAATTTAACAGTCACAAATAGGTCATGGGGCGATCGTGGCTCAAGAGTTGGGAGGTCGCCTTGTAATCGGAAGGTTGCCGGTTCGAGCCCCGGCTTGGACAGTCTCGGTCGTTGTGTCCTTGGGCAAGACACTTCACCCGTTGCCTACTG
>NW_005187992.1:139390-141389 GCF_000239375.1 Pundamilia nyererei
GCACAGGTGTCTTGCTTAACAGATTCAAATGACAAATACACTCTTGAAACACCCAAAACAACATGAAACTTGGGTTGTAATCCACTTTGGTTTTAGGTTTTAATAGGCAATTTATAAAAAAAGAAGAAGAAACAAACAAAAGAAAAAAAACTAATAATATAAATTATCCCTCCTGTCTTTTGTGTTTTAACCTCACCAGGCCAAGGGACTACTATTCAGGGCAGTACAATGAGAGCCGCTTCTACGTTCTACACCAGGACTTCCTCCGATACGTGAAGAACAGGTCAGTTGTTACCGGAGGTAAAAATAAATAATTAGATTAAAAAAAAATCACACACAGACACCAAAAACTGAAAAACCCCCCCAAAAAAACCCAACATTAAAATACCAGATTTTATCCTATTTAAATATAATAATGACAAATAAGATGCTTACATTTAAAGGTAATGTCGAATTGCCAAAATGGGTAAAACGACATTAGGAAGCAAAAAATAATTATTTTTATCATTCATGGAAAGCAGAAATTTTTTCCAAGCCAGTAAATTATGAAATAACTAATTTAAAAAATGTAAGATATCTGGGCCACGCAATCACCATAAAATATTATTTTTGGTGATTGAACTCAAAATCATTTAATTGTTATAAATCCAACAATCAGATATTTGATCATTTACAGCCAACAATCATTTACAGCCTTTCCTGAAGCTATTTTAACTTAAAGGTCAGTGTGAAGGATGCAGTGTTTCCTTACTTGTCAGTATTTTATTTCTTCTTCTTTTTATATGTTTGGTTTGTTTTCTGTTCATTTTCCATTGAAGCTTTTTTTATCCGCAGGTTCCTAAAGTCACCTAATCTGAATGAAACATTCTGGCCATTAGTCAGACCAACCAACGGAGCGTTCACTCTCTTCCTGGCTTTGCACACATGTGATACAGTGAGTTACTATCACCTTTACATTTCATTGTGAGAGTCACAGATTTCAAAGCACACAATACAGATACTGACAGTCACTGAACCCCAGAGCAGCTCTTTCATTAAAAGAAATTATTTAACACACAATTTTGCAAATTGGTTAAAACTGAACATCACATATTTTAAACATATCAGTACAAACACTACTCTGTTTGCATAGCAGAAAGCATTGCATTGTTTTCATCCAAGCTCATCTGTCCGTCCATTTTTTTTTTTTTTTGCTGCTCATCTTATTCCAGACAGCAGTCTGAGCAGAGATCCTTATACTTCCCCCACCCCAGCCACTTCCTGCAGCTCATTGGAGATTAGAGGAGACATCAAGGGACCCCAAAGCCAGGCGGGACATGTAATCTGTTAAACGTATCTTGAAGTTGCCCTGGGTCCTCTTTCAATGCCCAAACTACGTAATCTAGGAAGTGTGAAGCAGGCATCCGAATCAAATGCTCAAACCACCTCAAAAGGCAGTTCTGTGTGATACAGCAAATTTTGATATCTATCTGATATCAAAATTTGGGCTAGGGTTAGTACTGCCGATGACAATGCGTCCTAACAATGCATCTAAACCTATAAAGGCAGTTTATCCAGGAGAGAGAAGTATGTCTGTCACGGTTTGCTTGGAGATTAGAGAAGGAGATCTAAAAGCAGACACTGTGGACAACGGAACATATTTTTATGCCCTGGCTTTTAACACACTATAACCCAAGGACTTTGGTCTTATTTGACAGTCTTAGTTATTGTTTTCATTCTTTTATTGTCCTATAATTGTTTTATATTGTTATTATTGTTTTACATTGTTTCTTTTTTAATGGCATTTTTATATTGTTAAGCACTTTGTGCAACATCGTCTGTCTGAAAATGTGCTATATATAATTTGACCTTGACCTTCAAAAAACAAAAGCAAGCCTTTATTATGGTTGATTACATAAAAGCAAAACTAGGCAGCAAGGACAGTGGCAAAAGCTAAACTAGGACCTAAAATGGGAAACCAGAAATGACTATAGCAACTATGAACATGATTTTGAACTGG
>NW_005187993.1:0-1539 GCF_000239375.1 Pundamilia nyererei
AGTATCACAGCACTAACACGTCTTTCTCTTCTCACTCGACTTCTCTGCAGCTTTAACCTCATTTGAAGGATTCCAGCAGCAGGTTTGGATGTGTCGGAGTTTCCAGACGGCCTTTAAACGCATCATGATGTAAGCGGCTGCACTGACAGGGAATAAAACACCTGAGCAGGTGTGCTGCTGCTGCTGCTGCCAACAGGATGTCCTGCTGCTCCGGCTGCTGTGTGAGTCCCAGCGAGGAGCTGCTGGACGATAAAACTCAAAGTCATGACAGCAGTAGCTGATTTATTCTCCATTACTCATTTATATTAATTTATAACAGGGACCCTGAACACATCACACATCTATTCATTCCCACTATGATTCATAACAGCTTCATTTACACTGAATGACACCATATGACAGCTTTATCTATCAGATTATATAGAAAATGATTTCTATTCATGTTTCTATTATTAAATCTGATCTGATAATCAGGTCAGATTCTGCTTTTCACATCAAGAGACTTTTATCAGGTCAAATGTAAATAAAAGAAGTGAGGAGGTTTCAGGTTTCAGGCTGGGTGTGCCTGGGTCAAAAGTCACTGTGTGTCCTCTCCTGCTGCAGGGATCAGGAAGAAGGAAGAGGAGGAGGAAGATGGACGCGTCTGTGCTCAGAGAAGAGTATCGGAGCTCCAGAGAGAGGAGGAGGAGGCACACTCAGGTGCTGCTGTTCAGGACAGGTGAGAGGAAACGCCGTCTGATCCACTTCCTGTTTGACTTTGGACAAAATCTTTAAACTTAGTAAAAATCCATCTGTCAGGTTAACTGATAGAAATGAGACTTGTTCCTTCACAATAAAAGCATGTCAGACACGCAGAGACTGTGCTGGATCCTTTGTGAACGTGTTTTAATCACTTATTTCAGTAAAAGTAGCAGTACTACAAAGTAAAAGTACTATAAAGTAAAAGTACTCTGTTAACACCATTTTCCTGATGTGAGAAACACAAATTTGCTTCTTCTGCTGTTGTAAAATATGAGCTTTTATTTTGAAGGTGAAACTTCCTGCTGTTGCTCTGGCTGATCTGACTGTTGGAGGTTTTTCTTCTTTCTAAAGTGAACTCACAGGATCTGATGGCTGTGTTTTTATTTTCATCATATTCAGTTTCTGTTTCTAACAGGTGAGTCTCAGGTGAGTCTCAGGTGAGTCTCAGGTGCGTCAGTGGGGCCACAAGTCGAGTGCAGGAGCTGCAGTTTGGAGCCGGTTGAGCCTTTGCTTTACTGCAGTCAGACTGCAGAGGGCGCTGTGTCTCTGAACTTTACCTGCTGCTCACCTGGATGAAATCACCTGAGAGCTGAAATCTGCTGTGCGCCGCCTTTCATGAGTTCAGGTGTTTCTTATTAAAGCAGCACAAACAGAAACACTGATCAATAATTTGAAAGGAAGAATCTTTAATAACTGAGTGTTCAGAGTCAAACATGTTTCACAGACAAATATTCACATCTGAGCGTCACAGATTAGAAACCATTCATCCTCTTTCAGATTATTACTTCCTGTCAGCTG
>NW_005187993.1:2587-4133 GCF_000239375.1 Pundamilia nyererei
AATACGCGATCGATCGATATCTGAACTGATTAATACATGAACTGAGTTTTTAAAGAGCAAAAGTTTGATGGTCCATCCTTCCCTGAGCTTCACAGAGGAGCTCTCATCATCATCACCTGTGACATCTCACTGGTTATAAAGAGTTCATGTTAGCGGCTCGGTCGTACATGAAGGTTCAACAGCATCATTTGAATCTGTCAGCAGACCTTCAGCTCTGTTATTATTATTATTATTTATAATTACAATAAACGCTTAAAAATAGATCTTTGATTTTTTCTTAATTTCACTTTTCGCTTTAAAAATAGTTTTTACTTAATTTTTACTTTAATTTTTTTTATTTTGTATCATGTACTCTTTTAAATTTTATTTAGTCTATAATATAATTTCATACATTTTTTACTTTATTTTGAATTGATTTGTATTTTATTATGTACATTTTTAATATTTTTGATTAAATTTTGCTTTTTTATTTTTTCCAGCAAGAGAAACCAAACACATGTTCACGAACTCGTTCACTTTATTTCACTAAAATTACACATGAATAACTAACGCTGCCTGGATCCAGGTGATGAAGCAGTGGGAGGGGCTTCAGTCAGAAACGTCACAGACATGTCAGGCCTGTCACGAGTGAAAAGAAGACTCTGAAAAACTTTGGGATGTTAAACTTTGCTCTGCAGGACCCAGCTGGCACTAACGTGGACGTTCTTCAGCCGATCGCTCTCATCTCAGATTTTTGGAGCTTAAAATGCGACACAGTCACGGCTCGCTGGCTGTTTCATCATTTTAGCTTCTTTTCTGTTTCACTACTGGTGGACTGAGCAAATCTGCTCCCCCATATAAAATCACACGATGCTGTGTTAATGCTATCCTCCAACCAGGCTTTGACATGATGATGATGTCGTTGATCCAATCAGGCTGAAGTCGAAGCGAGCAGCCCATCTTCAGGTGGCTGAGGGTTCCTGTGATGACTCTGATCTTCTTTCAGGTAAACAGGTGTAAAAGTCAAACTCAAAGCTGGCTTCAGTAGAAAATGGCGGTCGCGGGATTTCACTGATGGCGGTTTGAGGCTCAGCTGTGGCTCTTCTGCACAACTCTCTCCTCCAATTGCACGTAGCGCTTCAGCAGCTCGTCGTACATCTGAAACAAAACAGAGGAAGAAATCCTGAGCTCGCCTCTGCTTCCTGACCTGACAGAGAGGGCGTGGCTATATCTGAGACATCAGAGACACTTTTCAAACACGCTGCATGTCTGCACCTTAATCTCAGCGCTTAGAGGCCATCTTGGAAACACTTGTGGGAGGCTGTGTCAGGTGTGATGAGTCCGTGTGTGTCAGCGAGTGAGTTTAATGAGGGTTCACAGGTTTGTTTGATGGAAACTGACTTACAGGAAAGTGGAGGAACTCTGAACAGGACAAGAGCCTGCACTGCAAAAACTCAAAATCTTGTACCAACCTTGTGATCTTGAACCAAGTGTATTTGTCTTATTTCTAGTCAAAATAATCTCATCTCATTTAAAATGAGACACAATCAACTACTGAGTAACATTT
>NW_005187993.1:6003-7946 GCF_000239375.1 Pundamilia nyererei
ACAAAAAGTATTCAGATTTGGCCTTTTTAATAAGAGAAGTACATTTATTTCTAAGCTGTTTGAAAACAGACCAATCAGTGGAAGTATCTGTTTGTCTCGCCTTGTCCCATGCTCTATTACGCTTGTGTATGCTATCTGCGAGTGTCTGCGAAAACCAAGGATTTTCTCGACCTTTAATTCTAACGACCTTTAATCTTGAAACTACATCATTTTCACTTGTTCCACTGGCAGATTTTTTTCACTTAATACAATTTTTTTTTGCTTGGAATAAGTGAAAAAGTCTGCCAATCAGCTACTCAGTGGCTGATTGTGTCTTATTTTAAGTGTGATGAGATTATTTTGATTAGAAATAAGACAAATGTCCTTGGTAAGACTGAGTTTGTTCAGTGTGTTCTTTGGACTCATCCGCTCCAGCGTCCTGCAGGTTGTTTTAGACCTGATTCCTACAGCGACACAGAGCTCAAACACACTGCAGCTGAAGAAAATAGCAGCAAACAGAAAAATGCTGCAGAAGCTTACAGAGACCAACACAGGGATTTCATTAAGGTGACGGACCAGCTGCAGCAGTGACAGGAAGTAAAACATGTGAAGGACTGAGTCATGTTTAAAAGAAGCGGAGGATTCATCAGGTAACGTGTGTTTGAATCACATGACACATAAAATCCAGCAGGTATGTCTTTACGATTAGCTGTTTACTGTTAGTGTGTTACATGTGCAGCTGGTCCGTCACCTTAATGTCTCCCCAGAAACACTGGTGTTGGTCTCTGCTGGAGAGCAGAAAGTGTTTCTGTGGTTATGAGGGCACGTTTCATGAAGCTCCTGCCTCAGAGACCTGCTGCACGGTTCAGCTTCAGAGGCCAGCAATGCATCATCATACAGTGGCCGCCTCACCTCCTTCGCCTTCGGATGCGGGGTGGCGACCAGTCGTGGTTCTGGTGCTTTCTTCACCACATCAACGAAGGACGCTCCGGATTCTGCCACCAGGCCTGAAACCAGACATCGACCAATCAGAGGCTTCTTACAGCCATATTTCACAAACACCTGAAGCAGAATTCACTGATCTGCCTTTTTCCTGTTCTGATGTCAGATGGTCTCACTGCAGGCTGTGAATCAGTCATGTCACCATGTTTTTCTGTTTGTAGACATAGTTTCTCCCTTTTTCATGGACCTGAGTGTAATGTTTCATCAGAGCGGTCTGACAAAGTAAAGAAATTGCCTGAGTTTAAGAACTTGGCCCAAATATTTTTATTCATGTGAAAGGAAATCAAAAAAATATAGAACCGTGTTTTTCCATTTCCACAGACCAATGAGCAAGGTGTCACAGCCATCTCCATCAGGGCTGCCACCAGAGTACTGCAGGTCATCGGGCTGAGACCAAGTATACAGTCTGCATATATGCAGCTGAGCTGAGACTCAACAGACATCTCATGATACCATAGTATTGTGAATTAACATTTTCTGATTCGCTTTGTCAACATCTGCTTTATCCAGTCACATAAAGTTATCTCACGTCAGTTATTAACAGACTGCAAGTAACTGCCAACTAGATCACATTCAGCCTGCTAACAGCTGCTAACAGCTGCTAACAGTCTGCTTCCTCTCCTTTGTTCCTTTCCTTTTATGTCCTCTCCTTCTCTTCTCTCTTCAAACTGAAACTCTCTCAGAGCTCAGAGACGAGGCAGTCTAGTGCGGGTTTTTCAAAATAAAAGCTGTGAGCACACTGACCGTGCAGAGCTCTGTAGGCTGAACCCAAACAAGTGGAGTCGGACAGGTCGATGGTGTAGACCGGAGCGTTGAACACGTCAGACAGCACCTATGGAGGAGACCACAGGAAGTGACTCTTCTCCCTCTGAAACTCACAAAAATGCTGCTGCTTTGATGACATCATTATGGCTATGTCCATCTTTTACATACAGTCTATGCATGTGGGTGCTAATAAAGCC
>NW_005187993.1:38580-44195 GCF_000239375.1 Pundamilia nyererei
CCCCAAAACAAAACAAAAAAAAACCTTACTGTCACTTATTTAGAAACAATTTCAAGATATAAAGTCCAGTGAGAAAGCATTTCCCCCTTTCTGATTCCTTATTGGTCACACATGTCTCGGGTCACCAAATAAATTTACAAACCTATCTGGTCCTGTGTGAAACGATCTGCAATCCAGCATTTACAAGAACTGCCAATGAGTCTTTCAGATCACTGTGGAGAGATGTGGTCCACATTAACAGCCTGTTGTTTAAGGTCACACCACAACATCAATCCCAGTTAAGCCCCGTTTCTTGAGATCGTGGCATGATGTGCCTCTTTTTGAGGTTTTGTAGCTTAGTTTACTTTGTCAAACAGGTTTCATTTCAGTAATTTTTTGATTCAGCAGATTGTAAAATAAACTGTTTCTCCCTCGTTCACACAGAGCCAGGTAGATTTGGACAGATTCCCACGTAATAAATAAAATTATTATAAAACTTTTCTTTTAATTCATGTTAATCGTGTCAAATGCAAAAAAGTAAATGTAAGATTATAAAAAAAGATGGAGAGGAAGAAAATCAGGGCAAGGACAAAAACTTTTTCGCAGCACTGCATAACTGTGGTTAAAAGTTCACATAGACTCATTATAAGCATGAAGATGTACAGACGTCTGTAATGATTTATATACTGGAGTTTCTCTGATCCACACAGGGTCACAGGTGTG
The DNA here is from genome assembly GCF_000239375.1 of Pundamilia nyererei. Lineage (NCBI taxonomy): Eukaryota > Metazoa > Chordata > Actinopteri > Cichliformes > Cichlidae > Pundamilia > Pundamilia nyererei. The sequence goes on from NW_005187993.1 coordinate 39,283, forward strand.
CACACAGCCCAGGAGCCCCTGACTGTACGAAAACTAAATTATAATTGCAGTTGTTTTTCAGTGTTCACTTGCAAATACATTTTATTAAGATAACAAACATAGATCAGTTCGATTCTCTTACCCAGGACTGAGGTCTGCAGACTCTCCTCTGCCCTCCTCTTCCTCCATCATCTTCTTCTGAGAGGTCCACCACAAACACACAGCTGCTGTGAAGCTTCCTCCTCACTCAAACTACCGACTTAATAACAACAGATAGTATTTTATGACAATTATAGATCCTTTATAAAATATCTACGGTAGATGATCTCAAACTTTTGTTTACAAGTGATACAGTTTGCTGGTTCCAGCACCTTCAGTTAATAAATAATGAAATGTGATGGCAGTTTAAATCAAAATATTTGGAGGAACAAGTGACAGAGATCTATAAAGATCACGAGACAAGGAAGCAATGCCTGGAGGTACCAGGAAATTATTAATATAAATTTTACTGATCATTTCTACTCCTTCAGTAAATGATCTAAACCTGATGACAGCCAGAACCCTGACTTTGAGCTCAGCACAGCTGTTGGTCAGATCGTCCTGATGTTTCCGGAAAGAATCATCCTGGTTCCTCATGAATTTTGACCCATTTCCACTCTCATACTAACACTCGTCACATCATCCAGCACTTCCTGCTTTAAATCAGCCCAACCACTTTAAACACGTCCCTGTCAGGATCCACAGCAGCTGAACACATGAAACACGAATTCACTGCCTTCAGAATGAATCATGCCACCATGCTGAGCAGGCACAGATGTGGTCAAAACATGCAGGTACAGGTGTTTACACTCACCCTGTCGCAGCTCTGTCTCCAAACAGACCCTGAACTCTGTTACTTCCTGTTTTCATGTATCTCAGTCATGTTTGCTCCTCCCCTCTCATTTACAGGAAGTCTCTCCCTCTCTTTGCTTGAACAGGAAGGATTTCAGTGTTTTTGGTCAGCCTATCAATGCTTTACTTAATCTTTCAGTTTAAATGTGGTAAATAAAATAAAGCTTTTGTTCAGACTCACAGGAAACGGGAATCCAGCTGAGCAGGACGTCCTGCAGGGTTACCTGTGTGCCTTCAGAGGCTCAGTCAGAGACTTCTGGGAAACAGTTTGTTAACCAAACCCTTGTTCCAGAGTGCAGGCTCAGTGACACTCGCTGAATTTGTTCCTGTGAGATGAGGGACAGTCCTGTCCACACTTCCCAGGGTAAATGACTCTGTGAAGGTAACCTGCTGGCTGACGGCAAACTCCGCCCTTCACTGCACCTAAACAACCTGACACTCACTTTCATTTCCTCATTCCTCAGCCTGTCAGCCTTCTCTGCACTCACGACTGCAGCAGTGATTAAAACATCTGTGTGAACTTGTTATTCTTATTAATGTGAATATTTGTTATTAAGTCAAGACACACACACAGAGCCAAGCCCATTTTAATTAAAATTATTATCTTATGGGATTTTAAACAGAGGCTTAGCCAAAGTACATACACATTTATTTGATTACAACTAGGGTCGGGTATCAGCACCGATTTCTATAATCGATTTGATTCAATTCAATTTTGACTCAGACAGAAATATTATAATTCTGATCATTTATCACTACATTTTTAAAATATATTATACATAGATATAAAATATGGATATTTTATATCTATGTATAAAAACAAAGCCGAGGATTTATCGGAGGACAAAACAGAAAACCATGAAGCAGATTTTCCTGTTCTGGCTTTTTATAGCAGATATCCCTAAAATGATTCTGCCGTCGAACAAAAACTGAAAACCACGAATCAACATCTGAACATGACCTGTTGCTGCTGAAGTGAAGCAGAGCAAAGTTGCAGAGGGTTGATTAGAGACAAAGCTGAGAGTTTGTAATTTGGCATAAATTAAAAAAATATAAATTTCTTTGGTATCGAACAGCAGAAATGAGACTTTGTTTTAGGTCATTTAAAAATAAACAAACAAACAAAAACAGAGGCCAACAGCACTGAACACAACAGTAGACTGGTGCGTAATAACCAAGAGAATAATGCAGAAAACAGAGATTTGAGATGGGAAACTGTTCTTGAAGTACACTGAGAGAGAGAGAGATGTGCAGGAAGTGTGATTTTATTGTGGTGGAAGAAAAACAGCCAAAGTCAGAGGGAATCCATGACGATGTTTATGTGAAGCTTAGTTTGGATCTTCTTTTGTTGCTGGTTCAGTCAAATTTGGTTGGAGTGACGAAACCTGCAGCTTCGGAATCTGTGAGCTGTCGGCTGTATGCGCCGTTGGGTGAACGATTCACACTTTGTGTTTACGTCTTCGTGTGGATTCTGTTTGTTTGCTCTCATTTACAGTTTTAGCTGTTTGGTGGTTGTTAAATGGTTTGTGAGCGTTAAACTGAGATTCTGGCATTTCTGGTAAAATACATTTATATTTAAATATTAATCTAGGATTTAATGAATTGATATTGTGTTATTCAAGCTAAAATCGATTTTTTTAAACCCACCCCCTAACTACAAGCACAAAACTCACAGAAGACAAAGTGACAATAATAATAACTTCATTTAAACAAAAAGAAGAATTTTCTTTTTTTACAAAAACATGGAGTTCACAGCCAACACGACCGGGATGCTAATTAAACTCTAACAACGAACAAACAGTAAAAAGTAACAACATTTATTCCATGATGAAAACAAGACGATAACAAAAACCAAACCAGGATGAAATGTACTGATACTTTTGTCAGTGTGTATAAAAATGAGATAATAATGTTGCGGAGAGATGAGGTCCAATCAGAACCAACCAAGCTGCGGAGAGACAAAAAGAGGGCAGGTATCTCTGTGCATCTTACTGGCTGTCAGCTACATCCAGCTTTATCTCCTGCAAAGATCAACACAGACAACAGCCATCACCATCATCTTTAGCTAAATCAAGCTCTGGGATATACTGCATACATAATAATATACATGTAACACAGTGTTGCTGAAATCAGCAGTGACTCACTCCACTCTTAAGTCTGGAGTCTCCACAAGATCAGACAGCTGCTTCACGTCTAAATCCTTCAGGTTGTTGTACTTCAGGTCCAGCTCTCTGAGATGAGAGGGTTTGGACTTCAGAGCTGAAGCCAGAGAAGTACAGCTGATGTGCGACAAGCTGCAGCTCCTTAAACTTTAAAAACATGCAAGTTTATTTATCAGCGTTTCAAACACCTGAAGCCAACATGCAGTTTCAAACAGTGAAAAAGACCTCTCATTAATACGGCCGACAACATGTTACTTCCTCTAAAACACCCTTATGCCAGAACTCATGCAGACTAATTACATGTCAGGAGAAAAGCTAGTGCTAGAGCACAGAGCCTACATACTTCATGCAGGACAACGTTATTATTTTCAGTTTGTCTACTTTAAGATAAAGCTGGAAGGCTATAAAAGTGTAAGGACATATTTATCTCTGAATATTTCAGCCAGTACAGTTTTTATGGATTAAAATCACAAATCATGAGACAATCTTACAACTGCTACTCTGAGAAGTGTCTACGATTGGATGAAAATCACTGAAAACAACAGATTTTACAGTGAAGACTCAGTGGGGTCAGTATAACAGTCATATCTGCAACTGTCACATATTCATTTCAGCAACAACTAAATTGTGATGTCTGACCTCAGTTTCTCCAGCGTACAGCAGGGACGCTCCAGAAACCCACACAGATGTTTCACTCCTGCATCCTGCACATTGTTGTTACTCAGCTCCAGATGTTTCAGATGGGAGGGGTTGGACGTCAGTGCTGATGCTAGATATGCACAGCTGATCTCTGACAAACCGCAGAGACTGAAACTGAAGGGATTTGAAAATATGAAGTGAATTAAAAAGGACAAACTGTCTGCTCCCCCAACCAAACTCTCTATATGTCATTAGTGTGGTCATCTGATTGATCTACTACCTTAGTTGATATTCAACCCACAGTCAACTTTCACTCACAATATTGTCGGACAGAAACATGACAGACTCTGACCTGAGTGTCTCCAGATTACAGTCTGGACTCTGCAGAAATCCACACAGCATCTTCACTCCTGAGTCCTGCAGGTTCATGTTATAGTTCAGGTCCAACTCTCTCAGATGGGAGGGGTTGGACTTCAGAGCTGAGACCAGATGATCACAGCTGGTTTCTGATAAACTGCATGAATCTAATCTGAAAAAAAGAATAAAACACAACAGAAGTTATTTTACTTCCATGAAGCAAAAGAGTACACAGTGAACGTCTCTGTGAGTGCTGCGAGTTTCATTTATACACTTCTTTCAATGTCACCCTGGGAAAAGATATGTGTGTGATACTCTTACACTCACACATGAGTCTAACTGAGCTCTGGATAACAGAGAGCAGAGGAGCCACAACAAGGCCCGAGAGGACAGAGACAGAGGGACACATGTCTTCAGCTCACTGTAGAGAGTGCCGTATAACTTTAAAACAAAAAACTGGGATATACCTAAATGATCGGTCTACAGATGACGCTGATAACCGAAAACATCCGTTAAAAACCAAACAAACAATTAACCAAAAATGGATTCTAGTATAAAATAAAAAAAAACGACCTGCAAAGATAAAAATGATCCAAAGTGTTTAATCCTCCTTCAGCGTAAAGATGGATGAAAGTCCTAAATCACACTGTGAAGCCAGAGTGATACAGACGGACACAGCCGCAGGAAAAACAGGAAATAGGAAGGAAATCTGCCTCTGATAATATCCTTGGATTTCAAAGTTTAAAAGCATTCATACGGGGTTAAGGAAGGATTCTGATACTGATTCTGAATACAAATCCATCCATGACCCTCTACTCCGCCTTTGCCTCCGCGAACACATCGGACTACAAACACGCACATTACCAACTCCGGAAGACGATCAAA
>NW_005187993.1:46076-47153 GCF_000239375.1 Pundamilia nyererei
ATTATATATTGTACATATATTTATTAGTTTCAGATGTAGCCATTCTTGTATTTGCTGGTTTGTGTTGTTGTGTTTGCACATCTCTGTTGCTTGTGGGGCTCGCACACAAGAATTTCACTCGCATGTGCTGTGCCAGTGTGCCTGCACATGCGATGTGACAATAAAAGTGATTTGATTTTGATACTCATGGGGTCTCCTCCTCTCTAACTGAAAACAACCTCCAGAAGGCGTCCTAACCAGAGGCCCAGAGCGTTTGAATCGCTATACTCTATATATGACTCTTTCGATACGAAGGAGGAGCAGTTCTACTCTGAGATCCGTCTGGATGTCGAAGGCCCTCATCTCATGTTTAAGCTCAGCAACATTATGGTGAAATCTGGCCGGTTGCATTCACGACCTTCCTCTTTCAGTTATTACCCAGATCTCATGACTACAGGTGAGGGTTGGAAAGTAAATGGACCGGGAAAATGAAGGCATCATCTTTCAGTTCTGCTCTTTTCACCACAAGAATCCAATATAGCACCAGCATTATGACAGAACCATAATATTTGAAAAGAGGAGTTAAACTCCCACAATCCCTTCATGGTCAGGATGATTCTGCACTGCACACATCTAATCTAAGGTTTTGATGTGATGATATTTACACTCCCATCAAAGCCACTCGAATCACCAGAGTCCAAACATCAGAATACTATGATAAAAACCCAAATGAGGAAGGTCTCTACTTGAGCTGCAGCTGTGGAATATTTAAGTAATCTTGATTTCTATCAATTATTCTGTTGATTCATGGAGTGACTGGATAAGAAATACGTGTTTCTCATTAATGAGCAAACATTCAAAGGAGAAAAAAAAAAAACATGCCTTTCATGTTGATTTCCATTCTGCAAAGTTTTTCTGTTGCTGAAAACAGACGTTATGATGGCATAGATGTTAATTAACCTTAATAATAATTAGGTGTCCTACCTAACATCCCTCAGGTTAGTGAATCAGAGTCTTACTGGCCCATCTACATTTTTATTAGGTCCTGCAGTATCTTAGCTGTTCCTAGGACTGCGCTCTTCTGGACAGAGATCTCCG
>NW_005187993.1:48537-50455 GCF_000239375.1 Pundamilia nyererei
AGGCAAACTTGCGGCTCCACAAGTATAATTATAACGTAACATAGACTATATCAATATAAAGGATATTGTCACACCTTATATCTCGTATAAAAATATATTGATATTTTTTAAAAACTCGATATATCGCCCAGCCCTAGTAAATATAGCTATTAAATCTTATGTGAGTGTGTACTATGCTAGTGCTGTGAATTACAAGAAGAGAGGAAACCTAATGGTAGGGGACCAGGGGGGTAACCCACCAACCACACACAACCCCACCTTCCACAATCACACCCCACAGAGGAGGCCTTAGCCCACCACAGCCCAGCGAGGTGGAAAAGCAGCTCTAGAGGACCCACCCAGGTGGAAACCACTGGGAGTTACTATTAGGTACCAGGCAAAAGGTGCAACTGCAGTGAGGTGGGGTCATAGTAAAGGAGGTGGAACCAAGCCCACCAAAAACACGGCTGGGCCCCGTACATGCTAACTGTATAGAAGCCGGCTTGCATGGGGCATGCCAGCTCGAGCAGCTCAGGCCTCAACAAAAGCCACACGTGTTTCTCATACTGACCTCAGAGTCTGTAGTTTACAGTGAGGGCTTTCCAGATAAGCACACAGACCCTTGACATCGGATTCCTTCTGATCATTTCCACTCAGGTGCAGCTCTACCAGATGGGAGGGGTTAGTCTTTAAAGCAGAGGTCAAAGCAGCACAGCTCACCTCTGACAGGCTGCAGCCTTTAAGTCTGAATATAAACATTAGAAACAAATAAATTTTAATCGTATTCAAAAAGTAAACTGATATAAATGTTTATTTAATAAATATCACAGCTCAAATCAGTAAACTGACCTCAGAATCCTAAGTTGACAGTTTGGACTCTTCAGTCCGGCGGACAGCTTTGCACCTGAATCCTGCAGGTTGTTAAAGCTCATGTCCAGCTCTGTCAAGTGGGAGGGGTTGGACTTCAGAGCTGAGGCCACAACTTCACAGTGAGTCTCTGAGAGTCCACAAGAACTCAGTCTGTGAACAGAAATAAAATGTGAGTTATAAAACAGATGTGAAGCATCCAAACAGAAAACAGAGTGATGTCATAATCTGATGTTTTGGAGGAACGCTGTCTCGTTTCACTTTGTACTGTACCACTGAACATGGTTGAAATGAAAATAAAGCCACTTAAATTGAAAAATAGTATATCGAGAGCTCATCGAGAAGGAAACATCTGAATTAAAAGGACTTTATGATGCTGGAAGGTCTTTGAGACAAATAGGATTAAGGATTTAGTAAAACACGGCAGATATTCGATGATTGGTGGGCTTCCATTTCTTCAAACTGTGTGGGCAATCTCTTCTGGACTGAAACTGAGTAGTCATGGGTTCATGCAATGAGACGATGACCCCAAGCATTCTTCAAGTCTGTACAAAGATTACCTGACCAAGAGAAAGCAATGTGAAGTATTGGAATTGATGTGATGGCCAAAGTACAGATTTGATTCCAACTGAACAGATCTGGAATTTAGTGGATTCAAAGATAGGTTACACAAAAGTTTCATCCAAAGCAAGTCTCTGGGATCAGCTAGAAACAATCTGGAACTCAACGAGAAAAGAGACGGTAAAGATGTTTGATTTCTGCCGCACCACATTTAGTAAACGTTTAACTTACATTATTATAACATAACTAAGATTCTAAGAAATCTTTGTTGATTCAAAAACTCAAATGTTGCAGGGAAAGCACAAACAGAATGGAAAAGTAAGATCTTGGCTCCGACTGTGAAGTCATGCATTGTGTTGCATTGTGCAGGTTAGCTGGGCATGTTTTAAGGATGGTAAAAAGGAGATACCTCCCATGCGTTCATCACACTGCAGTGCATGGTGCTCATTACCCACTCCTGGGGTCCGTTCTTCGTACCTCGCTAAGTAAGTTAGCTGGATTTGATTGTTGA
>NW_005187993.1:52253-53087 GCF_000239375.1 Pundamilia nyererei
CTTCGTTAAGGAGATATGACGATTTGAAAATGCCTTCAGTTTCAGTATTTCAGCTCTGAGTTTCACAACCTCCCCATAGACTTTGAATGGGGGGTTTTTAGACCATGTGTCACTTCGAGGCAAATTGTGAAAAAACCGTAACTCGCACAATAGTGACACTGTCTTAAAGCCAGCAAAAATACCTACGTTTTGATGTATAATTTGTGGGGCTTGAGTGGAAATTGAACGAGTAGCAAGAAGTTGTTCAGACATGAAGAGAAAATTCAGAACGGACGAGTGTGCAGTGGGAGTTAATTGCATAGCAACCATAGCAACGCATGTATTTTCTGAAAAATCACAAAACTGCAACTGAAAACTTAAAGAGGCATTAAATGAAAACAGTAACAGATATGAAAAAGCTGAATCACACAGGAACAGCCCAATCATTTGAGAACGTTTTAAAGTTTGAATGGCGTTTCTAGGTGAAAGTATGAGGAAGTAGTTAAGTTTCAAAGACTAGCAAGTTTTAGCAGAATTGTGGAAGTTTTCCATTCATTTCAATGGGACAAAAAAAAAGGGAAAAAGTGTAATATTTTAAAAAGTATAATAGTAATAAAAACCAAAAGATATAGCTGGAATAAGCAGAAATAGCAGAACAGTTTAGAGTTTGAACGGAGAAAATCGGCTGAAAACTGAGGGAGTAGTTAAGTGCCGAAAAACGCGGAGCAACTATAAGAATAAAGTTTAAAGAGACACAGGAACTCAATTGCATCCTTCGTGTAATCAAGATGAGAGACCACGGCTATAAAAGCGAAGGTGGATTTGGGAAGCCTGTCGCAGCCATGTCCTGTCCGT
>NW_005187993.1:82571-83691 GCF_000239375.1 Pundamilia nyererei
TGTGTGTGTGTGTGTGTGTGTGTGTGTATAGAAGTGACAGAAACACGAATGGCATGAATCACTCTTTATGTCTTTTTTTGTCTGTAAAATCAAAACAATCACCTTGATTAGTCAAACAGTTTCCACTGTCATCCAATCATATGTGAGAATTGGGCATCTGCCCCGCCCTGTAGCCCCGCCCCCTGCCTGTGAGTCTTTGTTTTCTGGTTATGAATCAGAGCAGGCGCTGACTTCGCGCCTGAATGAATCGTGTCCGTTCGCTCGATGGCGATTGGGTGAAACGCTCTACCTTAAACAAATGTGACTCCGCCTCCTCCTTCTAGCAGACAGAATTCTGCAAACTGATTGATAAATATTGGGAGACGGTGTAGCACACGTCAGCAGGTTCAGGGGGTTGTTTTACTCTCTGGACCTGTTTGTGATGCTTTCGTCAGGCGACCTGACTTTGGTGAGTTCAGGTGAGCCTCCGTGCTGGAGGCTGCTCTGCACTGATCTTTGTGTTTGGGAATGAAGACACACCCTGATTGTAGGAACCTTGTTCATAGGTAAAGGGAAGGTGGAACAGTGTGCGATGGAGTCAGTGATGCATTGTAGCTGTTGTTGCCCTCACCTGTGATATAAGCAGCATGAAGATAACATAACCTTTATTAGTCCCACACGTGGGAAGTTTGTTTTGTCACAGCAGGAAGTGGACAGTGCAAAAGTTATGAAGCAAAAATTAGAATATAATAAGAATAAATACAGTACACACCTGTACAGGATGAATGAAGCGTGTGTAGCTCAGCGATGAGCTGATGACCAGCACAGGCTGGACCGAGTATGGATGCATGTTTGAGTTCAAATAAAACAGAGTACAAATTTGTAGCACAGCTTCATCTTCATCATAGAGAAGATGATGTCGCCCTCCCTGAGACGCTGATTAAATTCCAGCTGTAACAAAAGCTAACAATATCAAACATCGTTATAAAAACAGGCTGTGAGGCTTGAAAAGATCCTGAGACGCTTTCACAGACACGAGAAGAGACGTGAGGATCAAAAGCATGAAGAGAGGAAGAAAAGGTGGCGTGCAGTACCGCTAACACGTGTCGGCCGGAGCGTGCTTATCGTGAAGATCGCGCAC
>NW_005187993.1:84047-101228 GCF_000239375.1 Pundamilia nyererei
AGACACACACACACACACACACACACATACTCACAGACACACACCTGTGAGTACTGTCTGATGGTGCAGATGTTTCCACACATCTGGGACCAACAGCAGTGTGAAGCTGTGGTCATGTGACTCGTTGCTCGTTTTGCCCGCTCTCCTGCAGGTGATGCCATCGTGACACTAAATGTGTTCGTGCTGCGTCGCTGTCGGGGTGACTGAACGCTGCGATGAACCGAGCTGCAGCTCTGCTTGCTTTGCTGCGACGCAGCTCGGTCAGATCATCCTGGTCTCTGCTTCCATTGCTGTGCTGATGATACACAGCTTCATCGCCTGTGCATGTGGAGCAGAGCTCTGGGCTGTGGGTGGAGTTCACTCCCCGACGTGGACCCAGAGGTTTGCAGCCTGAGAGCCGTGCTGGACTCGTCACTTTATTCCAGGCTTACATCACATCTGTCACCAGAGCAGCTTCCTTCCAGCTCATCTTTGGCCCTTTAGCACCGCCCGTCTGAGTTACAGCAGTGGATCATGTTCAGGAGCCCTGGAAGTCCAGAACTCCGCCCTCAGCTTCTAACATAAGGCTGGGAACATCTCGCCATCATAACATCCTGTGAGGTCACGCCTCGCTTACAGGATGCTTCTCCTAACTTCTCATAAGTCCATCTGGCCTCGTCCACACAGACGGCTTGACCCTCGGACGCCGTGGTCCTCAGTCACGACTCCGCTTTCTGTCCCTCACACCAACCTTCATACCTGTTTCAGGTGTAGCTCATGAACCAATCAGCCCCTGCAGGACAGAGCAGAGCTGTGAATATGAAGAGGCGCTTTAACCGAGTCCAGCAGGGGGCGCTGGAGAGTGAGCCTGTTGCTGTCTGTTAACCGTGTCCTGATAGGTTTACGGTCTCAGATGGGTCTGATTGGACAAAGTCGTCATGTGTGTGTCTGCAGTTCTGGCTGGTGTACTGGGACCAGTTAGGACTGTCACTGGGATTCTGAATATCAGCTGATGGGTGAGGTTCCTGCGCAGAAGGCCACGGCGGTCCAGCTGGCGACGATAACGTAAATCCTCGTATTGATCCTTAAATCGCTCCCCTGCAGTGCCAGCGGCTGCAGGTCGCTGCGGGCGCCGCCTCAGAGGCGAGCGTGCCGACAGCAGCTCCTCGCTCGTTTATTTTGCTTTCCATAATTGCTACATCTCTCTCGCAGTAAATGTCTCCCACATGATGGCTGCAATTACAAAAAAAAAGCTTTTTCAGACTGCAGCTGAAAGCGGCTCAGTGGATTCAGTTTCCCGCGCCGCTGTTTACATGGCCGCCGCTGTTTTGCCCGGCGTGCCTTCATTAGCATCCATTTGCAGGCTGTAAACAGATGGAACCACATCAGATCTCCCGTCTGCCGGGCCGTAGATCATGGAGCAGTTAAGTGGGCAAAAGTGGATCGTGGGTTTGTTTTCATTCGGATGTTTCCTGGTTCTTACTCTGGATTTAAAGTTTCCACGAGCTACGAGGTTTACACAGACCGGCCTTTGAAGCAAACGTGGGCGTCAGAGTGTGATGGATGTTCCTCCGCTGATGAGCGTGAACATCAGCGGTCGGGAGGGTCGGCGGCTCCTCCGGTCCGTCCATGAGATTATTTGATTTTATCAGGACAGGTCGTTGGGACAAAAGTGAATTCATGAAATATTTAGGCGTATGAATAAAGGGTAAAAAGTCCGGTTAAGCCCCGCCCCCAGCTCGCCCTGCCTGTCAGGTTCGATGCATCCCGCGTGGAGCCTTTGGGAGTGAATGATTTATGGATTTAGACGTTCTTCAGCATGAGTTTTGTGCTCGTGAGCTTTGGACAGTGTGAGCTGCTCTGCTTCGCTGTGAAGCTGAACGCTCGCTCGGTGGTTTGCAACATGCAGCACACACGTTACACGTACAGGACACGAGGCCGCTGTAATGTGTCTGTGTGTGGGAGAAAGTCCAGGGAGATCAATACGCCACAGAAAATAGATCTGTTCTAAAAAAAGCCTCTAAATTAAAAATAACAGTGAGATGTGTTATTTATATTTATCTAATAAAACAGATTTATTTGGCTCTGACATATTTTAACTTACTTCATTTATTATTGATTATTATTGTTAATATTATCTAATATGGTTAGTTGATTATTTATTTAAATACTCGTTCATCTTTGCTTTGTTCTTCTGCTTCGTGAGGCTGGTTTCGTTTGTCTCGTCAGCCTTTCGGCTCCGTTGCAGGAAACGGGAACATTTATTTAAAACAGAAATATAAAAACGAACATGTTTGAAGAGTTAAATGAAGAAATGCTGCATGGGTGTACAATAACACAAGATTAAATGCATAAATCTAAAAATAATAACTAGTTTTGGTAAAATGAAGGAAAAAATGCAGAAACAGACTCAGATTGTCACAGAAACACGAGTCATCCTGCATTTTATGTTTTCATCGTTTTGTGATGACCCTGACGCAGGTGTTGCTGCTGCGCTCTGACGGTGGCCCACCCGAGGACACGCTGTGTGAAACACGAGTGTCTGTTAACATTAACGACTCGTTAACTGATTCTGAGCTGAAAGAACAGAAAGTAGAGACGCTGTGAGGGTCAAAGTTCAATTTGTGGTGCAGGTGAATCCCACGACATCAGACTGGACCAAGTGGGTGGTTAAAGCGTGGATACTGAGCTCAGAGCAGACGCTTGTGTGGCTGCTGAGGGCTGGCGCAGGGAGACTGAACACAATTAAAGTTCAGTTAGTCTCCCATGTTGGTGTGTTTACCATACCTGACTGTAATCATAATCAGAGTGCCGGGATTTATCACCCGCTCTGCATGATAATGTCTTCGTTCTGGAACTGATTTCTCCTCCAGCTTCCAGCGAGGAGCTGGATGAACCTGACTGTAAGGCTGTATGTGAGGGAAACCAGCAGCCATCCCATAATCCCATTAAAGAAGAAGATGAGTCCACTGTAGAGCTGCTGCTTGGTCCACACAGCAGCTCCTCATCAGGATGGTCAGAGGTCATCATCCCAAACCTGGAAGTGATCGGGAAAGACGCTCGGCGCTGGTGGACGGCCTCTCGCTCGCCCATCTGTCTCACCGCCTCTCTGTTCGTCGAGCTTTGAAGGCGCATGATGATGATGATGATGGTTCCTCACTGTGCCTGGCCTGGATCACGGTGCAGGTTCATGTTCTCACTTACTTTGATGGAAAAATCAATCTGGTCTTAAGAGGTCAAGGGTCAATGCTGCCTAATCCTTGAATATGAGGAACAGCTGAGTTTGTGTTCAGGCCAGTGTGCTCAGTGATGTCACTAAAGATTTCTGACATCATAAAGGGCTTTTTGCATTTCTTTTTGGGCTTCTTAGCTGCACCGTCTGCTGGAGTCTCTGCAGGAACCAAAGCTCCACGCTCTCATTTCTTTCTTTTGATCTTATGAATGAATTTTGTCCACAAACAGGAAAAAGTTTTGTTTATTGAATAGTTTAAAGGTGCTGAAAGCTCACACAGATGGAGGAACAGGTGGGATTCATCAGCAGATCTATGAGAAGTGCTTAAATGAGATCGATGAACCTGAGTGGAACAAATCTGATGATGTGACATCAGCTGACAGTCCTTTCAGTTTATTCTCTTCATCATTTCTCTGTTTGAGTCCAGGCTGTGATGTAAATGGCCTCTGTTTGTATAGCTTTACTTGGTCCCTAAGGACCCCAAAACGCTTTGCACATTCAGTCATCCACCCATTCACACACTGGTGATGGCAGCTACATCGTAGCTACATCATAGCCACTGCCGCCACCGGGCCCTCTGACCACCCCCAGTAGGCAACGGGTGAAGTGTCTTGCCCAAGGACACAACGACCGAGACTGTCGGAGCCGGGGCTCGAACCGGCAACCTTCCGATTACAAGACGAACTCTCTCTCGTTCCCTTATAAACTCATATTTTGGCGTCTTGAAGTCCTCACGGACATCTTTACCTCCTCACGGTCTCTGTCTCTGCCCTCCTGTTGCTCGCCCTCGTCACCCCCCTCCCCCCGGAGGCCGACACTCACCGACCTTGTTTTTATGACTGCAGACCCTCCGGCCATGTATCTGTCATGCTGTCTGGGCAGCGTCCAGGTCCTGCAGAAAACATCCAGCTAAATATGGCTTTAATATCCTGACTACTGGAGGTGCGCTTGATTTATCCCAGCTGAAACCTAAACAGCCTCTGAAGTGGATACCTAACATGTAAGATCAGATAAATGAGCCCCTCCTCAGGCTGAAACCACCCACCTCTGGCAGCACCACGTTTTACTCCCCACTTCACTAAACAGAGCCTCACAGACTTTACCCTCCAGCCCGACCACCTACAGTCCTACAGCCTGGGAATTGAACCCTAACATTAGTGACTTGCTCATGTTGCTGCATTGCTCATGCTTCTGTTTGGGAAACGGTCTGATACTGCAGGAGCTGTCAGTTCTGAAGCACAGCCTCTGTAGCTTTGGCTGCTGTCCTGATTTATTGGCTTAAACAGGAAATGAAACTTTACCTTTGGGATGTTCGTACTCTTGGTGGAACTCAGAGATTTGGACTGCCAGGCTAAGCAGCCCTGCTCCCTTTACCTTGCCCTGCTTTGTAAAGCTACCCCCTGAGTGAGTACAAGCTTTGATCAAAGGAAACAGCTTCCACAGCCACGACGGACTGTAACTGAAACATTTAACTCCACTGTCTCTGGGTTTACACCGACTCTGGGGAAGAGAACTCAAACAACGCAGTATCTGCTCTGGCTGATGTCACTGCTCTGCTCCTCCACAGTAGCAGAGCCTCCGTCGGCGCCTTAACCTGTAATGGTTTGATCAGAAGAAATGCAAAGTTTCATCTCCTGTTAGTTTCAAGAATCCAGTTGTTGGATGCTTTTTGCCACAAACGTTCAGCACTAACAGCCAACGTACCGACGTCAGCCTCAATTACAGTAACTTTTCTGAACTTGTGATTTTTCGTACCTTTCTGCAGGACCCGTCCTGTCGTTGAATCTAACATCTCAGCAGCCAACAGTCACAACCAGCTTCTCCTGTGTTGGCAGAGACTCAGTTTGTGGGTCTTTTCATGAAAAAGGTTTGTGCAGGGAGACAAACAGTGATCTACAGCTGTTGGTGTGTTTTTGGTGAAGGACTGAGCTGAATCTTGGCAGGTTAAACAGACAGTGGTGCCTGTTGACAACTTGCTTGATGGAACATGATCCTGAACCCCGTCAAGTCTGAGTGATAACCAGACTTTTTACACATGTGAATCCTTTCTGGGACTCTTCCTCGCTCAGTTGTTCACTGACGATGACGATGAAGCAGCTCTGGGAAACTGAACCTCTGATGCTTTTAACGTGTTTCTCTTGGGAAGCGGAGCTCGGAGCCTTAACCCTGGATGGGAGGGATAAACTCTCCACGGTGTTGTCAGGCCAACCTTAAACAGCGCAGTTTTAATTACTCGCTCTGGCACTGAGCTACAAGAGTTTATCTTTTAATTCATTCCTTTGCTCCATTTTGTGGTTGAAATGCAGTGTTTCTGTCATCTTTAAAGCTCTGCTTGTCTTTGTTTGGACATGAGTTCCCCAAATAAGTTTTATTACTGTCTGGAAATTGTCAAATAATGCCATAAAAAATGCTGCAGAAGAAGTCGCTCTTCCAGTGAACATTCCTGGGAAACAGGCTGAGCTGAAGGTTGGAAGGATTAAAGGTGTGAGGACAGACGGAGAGCTTCCTCTGACATCACGTCAAACCTTCAGCATCTCCAGCTGCCAGGTGTTGGACATGAAGGTGAAATAAGAGATAATAATGTCAGAGTTTGTTCGTATTTATGAGTATATCTGTTTCTGGGATGGATGGATCAAAGCGTGGAGAGACCTGCAGGCCCTGATCTAGTTTACCTCAGAGAGCTACGCTCAGACACATTTATGAGAGAGGCTGTGTGAACTGAGTGGATTAAATAAGGCTGGAAAATACCTGAAAGTAGAGTCACAACGATGCTCGATCACTTTCTACAGAGTCTGATGTATGAAGCGGAAACAGCTGAAACCTGTTTCCGCTCATCTGTTTATGCAAAGTGCTGTTACATCACGCTTTTATGGTCATATCACATCACCTCGGTGACCAGGAGATAGCAAAGATGCAGGGAGAAAGTCTGAGAGAGCAGTGAGCAGGAAGTTTGTCCTGAGTTTGTTTCAGGATGAAATTCATTTAAAGTCTCGCCGCTCTCGAGGCTTCCTCCAGGTCACGCAGACCTGCCCGTCAGTTCCCAGATAACCCGGATAAGCCGCAGGCTGACAGCTGAACGCGGCTCGGGGGAAATATATTTCTGCTCTGGATGATCGGTGGGCTGATGTGATGAATGTGTGTGGAGGATTTCACTTTCCACCAGCTCAAAAAACCCCAGTTAATAGTTCCAGTAACAGCCAATCACGTCGAGCTTTTGTTGCTGTGTCCGTTACTGATGTCAGACTCTGTCAGGTAGGCTGTTTTGGTGTGTTTGGAACTTTTACGGATGTCTCCATGTTCATGTCTGTACGTACAGGAAGTGCATCGTCTTTTGTTTTCACTTACCTGATGAGACGAGCTCTGAGCGCGCTCCTGCTGTTGGTGTGAAGCGCCCGCTCAGGGCGTGGCCCGCTCCGAGGACAGCGGCAGGTGGGGAGCGTGACTGGATGGTACACCTGTCAGACTGTGGTGCAGCTGTCCTCAGGTGAGCTCGAGTAGACAGAAACCTGTCAGGAAGCAGAAAGCGAAGAGCTTGCAGAGGCTCGTGATCCTCATGATTGTGACTTTTTTACGTCTGAAGTGTCGGGTGACTGACCCCGGGCTTCACTGACCTGTGGCATCCAGGCGTTCACAGCGACGTCGGCTCTTTGTATCTTTGTGGTTCACCTGCTGATTGCAGGTCAGTTTGACCCTGCTGCTGAGGAGCTGTTGCAGCAGTCCTGCTGCTCAGTGTGAGAGGAACCCAACACGTGTGGCCACGCGCTCGGCTCACGAGCCGATCTGTGTGCTTCTGATGATGATGTTGGAGCTCCGCAGGTCTCTGGTTGATGATCACATGATCAGCTGTCCTCAGACTGAGGATGATGGTATTTCCACTCTAACTGGTCAGTGACCAGCTGGTCCATAGGCCTGTGTGACCTGTGAGGCTGAGATGACATGAAGCCCTGTGTTTTACACTCATCTTGTCTCACAGTCGTGTGTTATTTCCTACTAAACACCGAGTTTAAACTCTCAGCTTCTGAAGTGGAGCTAATGTTGCTTTGTGGAAACTGATCCTAGATTAACGGCTGGGTGTGAGTCTCTGCACGCTGTCAGACTCATGTACACGTTATTTCCCTTCCTGTAACGTTCCTCCGTGTTTTGTTTTTGAGTTTAACATCAGCCTGAGTTTGGAGATTTGACTCATTTCGATGTGAATACCAGATGGTTTGCTTCAGCTCGGTAAACAGACGTGATGCTCCTGTAGCTCGGTGACGTCAGCACAGCTTCGTGTGTCCTCTCAGGGGCTTTTAGGTGGTTTGGAAGACGCTCGCCCGTCCTCCTCCTCTGCTCCCAAACGTATCTTTTTAGCAGATAAATCGTGTGTCTCACGATGAATCGCTGTTATCAGAGGCAGCGCTGAGTCAGCAGGGAGAGCTCTCTGCTGCGAGTCCTGAGTAAGCGCACGTGTAGCTGCACGCTGCGGGCTTCGGTCGTAACTTCCTGCTCCGGAGGATGTTATCTGTCTGCTCCTGGGTGGTACATCACAGATTATGGAGAAAAACCGAACTGACTGGCTTAACAAGGACAACGCGACCCAGACGTGGGAGAACGCCGACCTTCATCCGTGCATTTACAGTAAAGACGACTGAGACAAGTGTTCTTCATTAAAACTCCTGTTTGTGTAAATCGGATGCAGCTGGACTTGTTACACAACGACGACATTTGATTGATTTTAATGATGAAATAATTCCTCCAGCTCCGAGCACAGAGAGCGTTTAGCCTCCAACGGGTCAGAGGGAGGTGTTTCCCTGCTCTCGTCTTCATGCGCAGAGGGCTGAACGCGACGGCGGCGTGGCTCGGCGTCCTGCTTCTCCTATGGCGCTCGCTCATATTTCCAGACGTGTTTTCAGGCTGCTTTTGGAAAAAGACGACAATCTTTCATATTTGTTGACAAAACATGACAACTCATACTCTAAATGATGTGTGTTGGCGTACGCTTAGACACGGGACCACCGTCTCAGACTCGAATGTTTCCATCTGTCAGGCTGTCGAGGACAAACCTGATGTCAAACTTTATCAAACACCAAGTGCTCTCAGGTGGACACAAGGACTCTTCATGTATGCTGAAGTTCATCATCATCATCATACTGTAGGGATCATGTATGATTGTGTGTTCTCTGAAGTTTGGACCAATCCTGATGAAACCCTGCAGAGGGCGCTGTCAGTGCCAGCGTCCATACAAACTACTGAAACTTTAAAGACGGCGTCAGAGTGGCGATAATTCATGTGACATCATCACGACATGAGACGCATTATGAAGCAGCCCATTGGGTGTTAAATGTTCAGCGTCTATAATTCATCATTGTTTATGTTGTTGTAATAAATGCTTCCTCTTTCATCGGTGTTGCCTGTTTTTCTTTCTCTGTGAGGTTCTGTGACTCATGAGAGGAACGCTGTGCTGACGAAACAGATGGAACGACGGTGATCGAATATATTTCTCACAGTTTTAGCGATCAATCAAGCTCTGCAGGCAAATCCCACCTGTGTGAAACGAAGAGTAATAAACTGAGACACAACGTCGTGTGAAGCAGTGCGGGATCATGGGAGTGGTTCACCAGTGTCATGCATCACAGTTCGTTGGTCCAGCTGGTCAGCGTGGGCACAGTCAAACCCACGGTCGCGGCGTTCGTAGATGAAGGGCAAAGTGTTTTCAGTCCACGAACATTAGTGTGATGATTTTAAACGTTAGTGTCTGCGCTCGTGGGTTTGCTGTCAGCGCTCTGACGGTATTTTACCTCAGCTTCATCAGCGACCTGCTGAGAAGTTCACCCGAATCAGTCGGAGGCTCACAACGAACCAGATGAGCAGGCGGGGACATTCCTGGGCTTTCCCAAGTATTTTTCTCAGGAAGCTGGAACAGTTTTGGAAAAATACTCTGATCTCAGTTCCTGGTGTTCTGCCTTCACTTAGACTTGAGAGCAGCTGCAGATGCAGAGCGGTGAAGTCGGTGTGTTGTGAAGCTCCTCGGTGTTTGTGAAGTGACTGACTGCTCTCTTTTATGCCGAGCGTCCCCCCTGGTTTGTCTCTGTCCCTGTAATTCCAGCAGTTTGTTCCCTTCAGTGATTGCGACCTCTCTGTGGCTGCTGACAGAGCGAGGGCCTGAGCACGTCTCTTTCTCTGTCCACAAAGACTCTTGAAACTCAATTAGAGGAGGAGTCGTTCCAGGCCCGCCGTCTCCTGACAGTAATAGCTCTTATCATCTGCGGGACACGGTGACAGATTTATTCCTCCGAATGAGACCCTCCTGCTTCTCTGTGTGTGTTTTGGAACCTTTGATTGGATCCCGGTGATGTTTGAAGATGATCGCAGCGAGTTAGAAACTCTGCTCCTCAGGTTTGGCGTTGCCAGGTTGGAGCTCGTCACTGCATTTAAACATGGAGGAGGTTTAGCAGCCTGAGCTGTTTCACTAATGAGGCTGAAGTAAACACAAACAGCTCTGAGGACACGCGTGTGTTATTGGTCATGTTATACTGTTTCATATGAACTGTAGACAGGCACAGAGGGGAGGGTGAGGTGAAGGAACGCCATCCAAATGAGCTGAAGGACGAGGACCAATGAATGGGCCTAATGTAGAATAGGTTCATTATCATAACCTCTGCTGCCAGATGTCAGCTACCTGCCAACAGGTGTGATCTGACACTGCAGACGTGGGAGTGCTGCACACCAAGAGAGGACAGTCTGCTTTTTTAAATGGCTGCTACGAGTTCATCAGCTGTTGTTTTTTGAATGTGTCAATGGAAAATTGTATTTAGTAGTCAGTATAATCTTTTAGTGATATAAGTTTGCATATGGTAGAATACTGCATGTAGTTATTTGTATTAGGAAATATTCAGCCATGTATACTTAGAGGCATATAATTAATTGTGTGTGATCACTAACAGGCTGCAGGCTTGGGGTGCACCCCAGGAATGCACCCCCACGTCCTGGGAGCACGAGAGAGCTTGTACCTGGTTTTATTGTTTTATGGCAGGATTAACGTAGTTACGTTTTGTTCTAGTCTAAGTGCTCTTTGTTTAGATGAACTGCAGGACTTCCTCACCGTGTTATCTAGGGTGAACCATCTAGGGTGAGGGGGAGGCTACCCTCTTCCTGACCAAGGATGTTTGACCCTTTGATCAGCAGTAACACACACACA
The DNA here is from genome assembly GCF_000239375.1 of Pundamilia nyererei. Classification (NCBI taxonomy): domain Eukaryota; kingdom Metazoa; phylum Chordata; class Actinopteri; order Cichliformes; family Cichlidae; genus Pundamilia; species Pundamilia nyererei. The sequence continues at coordinate 94,436 of NW_005187993.1, forward strand.
CACACACACACACACACACACACACACACACACACACACACACACTGAAGTATAAATAAAGACCGGGGCAGTTTCTTAGTGCGAGTCTCTGAGACTGCCCTTGCTAGCAAGAACTCTGTGTGTTTCTCTTCTCTGAGTCTTTACTGAAGAAGTGTTTTAGAATATTTTCCCTAACAGAATGAGTTATTAGATTATTAAGCTTTTAAAAGAAGAACTGTGTGTTTGCCACATTAGGGGCAAAGTTTCATTCAAGGCCTGAAGAAAACCCGACAGCCAAGGTCCCTGCTGAAAACCCCAACCAGTAGCTGAGGGTTGCTTGAGGGTGATTGCCTGTAGTTTGCATGGACTGAATAACAAAACTTTTACTTTGAAGGGCAGCGTTGTCCATGCGCAGGTGGTGTCACAGGTTACTTCCTGTAACGTTAGCGTCTTCCATGCAGACTACAGGAAGCAGCACGCTCTGAATGACGACCTCACATTGTGGCCGTCAGGAAGGCTGGTGTTTAACCCTCTGTGACCCGACCTACCTGTGCAAGAGTCTCTGGGTGTGGCTGAGGCTTAGATGCCATTGTCTACCTGACGAGGTGTGGAGGAAGGCGTGTCTCAGGTTGGCTGTGGAGACGCCACTTCTCGCTTTCATTCTCTCGTGTCAGTCTCCTCTAACCCCACCTACAGCTAACCCTGAGTGGGTGTTACCTGTACCCTGTATCTAAAATGATGTGATGTCAGTAGTTTACCTGCGTCCACGTCACACTGACACCAGACACAGCAGGTGATAAGAAAAGGCTTCTTCCAGAATCCACATCGAAGGTATGAATATCTTTTTGACATGTGAGATAACCTGAACCCCGACGTGATTTTTTATTGTCATCGTTTTCGTTGTGGCTCTAAGTGTCATTACGTGACATTTACATGCTGCCAAAGGCTTTGCACAGAAGAGAGAAGTAGAAGTTAGAAACATCTCGGAGTTGAGGACGTTTCACCGTCTTTAAAGGGAATAGTTGGATTGAGAGGCCGTTAATAAAGCATCTCAGTGATGTAGTTAAAGTTTGACTTGTTTTAATCACTTCCTGCTCTGTGACATTTGACTGAAGTGTGTTTTTTAAAGGACAGGTTGGCTTCTCAGTCTCCGTGACGCAGGAGAGTAAATGAGTCCTGACTGATCTGAGGTCAGGCGAACCTCGCGTGGTGTTCGTGTGTCGGCACATAGTGAGCGTTTAAAAGCACTCTGACTTCCTGATGCTCCCAGCGCGTCCTCTTGTTCTTCATTTACAGCGACAGCATTCTTATCGTCGGCCCCATTTCGCCGCTCGCTGCCGTACAGCTTGTTCCCTCTTCACGGTAATTGCCATCCATCGCTGAGCGGCCGAGCTGTTTATTTCTGAAGACACTTGTACCTCGAGTGCCTCCTTAGAGAAAATCGCCTCTCAGTCACGACGTGTTCAAGCCTCCGGTTCAGCTCGCCGTGAGCCTCTCGACAGTGAAGGACCGTTAACTGAGCTCTGATGAAGTAAACAGCAGCTTATTCAAACGACGGTCATTCAGGAAGTCAATCAGAGCTCAGATAGCTTTGTCTTAGTACTGCAGTGTACAGCAGGTACACCGGGTCAGCTTCTGATCAGCCAATCACAGGATTACAGGATATAAAGAGTTTACTCTCAAAGGTAACCTGGTCACAGTAGTCTGCAGTGTAACTCGGTCTGAGGAGGACGATGTCGGGTTCTGCACTTCATTTTCTCTGAGCTCTGCACAGATTTATGATGTTTATTCATCAGGTAATTATTTCCTAATTTTCTGACTGAGTCGTGACTCAGACGGAGGTCAGGAGGTTAGAGAGTCGCAGCCACGGCGCCCTTTGGCTCTCGCTGCCTGAATGTTGATGAACTCCTGACGTCAGCTGAGACACGGCGCGGTCATGACGGACAAAAACGAGTCGAGGAATTTTGTGATTTGTCACTTTCGGCTTCATTAATCATCCATCGTGACAGCTGTTTGGGTTTGAATCCAGGTCAGAGGGGTGTTTCCTCGCATCCTGGAAACACCTGGAAGACTTGGAATTACTTAAAGCTGCTTTCAAGGAAGGTTTATTATCTCCGTCCTTGAGTTTCCACCTGTTTGCCTTAGTCCTGACGCAGATGGTACAGGTACAGGTAAACCTGTCTGTGCTTCACAGCACCACAGAGCTTTAAATCTGGTATCCATGGTGATGCTGAGGGGTGGGTACACCTGCAGCGGCGTGTTTAATGTCAACCAGCAAAGACTGAAGGTCAAGCAGGAGGCAGAAGAACCAAGTAAAGCTGAGGTCAGAGGTCACAGGGACGTGAGTCCCTCCATCAGAGCGGCGCTTACAATCCTCGAAGCTTTGAAGATGGACGTGAGACCTGCTGTGATAGGCTGGAGGCCGAGCTGAAGATGTTCAGATGTTCAGTGAGCAGGATGGTAATGAGTCCATCAAAGGGACCAGCTGGTCAGGGAAGATGAAGATGGAGCTGCCAGCCAGGAGGAAAAGAGAAGAGCTCAGAGAAGATTCATGGATGTGGTGAAGGAGGAAATGCAGAGGGTTGGTGTGACAGAGGAGGATGCTGGGATAGTAGGAGGTGATCGACCGTGGCACCCCCTACAGGCAGCAGGAAGAAGACAGACGATTCTGCATAACGAACATTTTTACCAGTTTTCTAAGTCTTCTTGAAGAAAACGTGATGCTCATCATCCCATAATTTCCAGAATGAGCATCCTGTTTTCTTCAGTGTGACCGTAAACTCATCAGGAAAGTGTTTACTGAGCTCAGAGATCAGAGGCAGGAAGTTCATCGCAGCCGGCTTCCTCGGTGTCGGCTCGCTCAGCAAAACCTAAAACCTCAGGCCGAGGTAACGGCCTTCACCTCGCTCTGAGCGCGCTCACATAAAACAGGGTGGTTTACAGGTCATGTGAGCACCACCTCCTCCAATCAGAGACATGATCAGAATGTATGTGAGGTGAAGTCTGGAGACTAGGACAAGAGCTCAGATCCTTCCTGTCTCTCACCGTCTTCCTCTGGAGGAGGGCGGTTCTATGTGATTTAATTATTCGGGGTGTGTTTGCATGCTGCGCTGTTACTCTCCTGTGTGATTGTTCGGTCACTCGGTCAGAGGTCATAGGTCACGCTGTGATCGGGGAGCTTCCGCCCAGCAGCGGCTCGTTGCAGGTGCGTCTGCAGACGCAGCAACAGCTGCTCATTAAATCTTTATTTAACCCGGGAGGGCTGACAGAGGCCTGTGCTGCTTCACGCAGCCATGTGTGCACACTGGGAGCAAACCAGTGCAACCAGTGTAATCACAGTGCGAGCCCCACAGAGGGAAGAATGATCGACTTGGCTTCTGTCCATCCAGACGGACGTGTTTCTCCTTTCTGGTTGTGCTTTGCATCAAACCTGCTGAAGGCTTCCTCAGAAAGACCGCTGCAGATCTTCTGTACCAGAAGGAAAACCTCACCGAGACTCATATATGCGAGTAATCAAACACACGGAGCAGATGTGGGGTCACCTCCAGCTGTGGGAGGTGATTTGTATCAGGGTGACGTTTCGTACGCTCACATGAAGAGCTGAAAGAAGTTATTCAGTTAGAATCATGAATCATGGTTTCACAGTGACTGTAAGATCATTTTCATGGTTTGGTTAAATAATTAACAGTTGTTCTGATATCTTCTTACGGACCGAAGGGAACACAAGCTGCAGTGCCTCTGCCGTCCAGCAGAGGCAGCAGTGAGTCAGTCCCACAGACAGTTTCACAGACTGTTTGGTCTCCAGAGATCATTTCATAACACCTGTTTATAACTCACCTGTTTAAACTGTATGAAGGCTTGAAGTTTGCATTATTAGGGGCGTGGCCTCTGTGACTGACAGGTGGATGGTGACACAGGTGGCTGTAGCTGCTAGCTGTCTGCTAGCTTCACCTGAACTGGACCTCTGGACCTGTTTGTGCTGTTGGAGCCTTTTTAATGACATCATGTGACCAATAATATGGCTTCTATGAGGTTACTGTGGCAACAGAGCGTCTGAGAAGGCGGGGCTTGATCAGTGGGTGACAATTTTTAACTTGTGTTTATATGTGATATTTATGACCTGTTACCTGTGATGTTCCCAGAGTTTCTGAGTCGTCCTCAGCTAACACACCGGTCCGTGCGGTCGATTTAAACTCGTGTTTACGTCATGATGAGTCAGACGTGTAGAAGTACGTCCTCTGCGCCGCTCCAGCTGATTCCACAGCTTTCACATTATGTATTGAAACTGCAGTTTGGAAAGAAGGAGAAAGAACCTCTACATGAAAGCTTTTTATTCAGAGCTGAGAACGTGCCTGGTCTCCATCGCAGCCATGACGGCTCTGTATTAGACTCTGTGATTGCTAATCCACCAGGATTACACGAAGGCAACAGGAGTGACGAGGTCAGATGTCCCAGATGTCGCTGTGACCTCTGAGTGACCGTGTGGAGGAGGAATAAGTGAGGCTTTTTGTTGACTGTAATCAGAGTGGGCGGAGGACGTGATAGAGCTGAGGGAAAGTAATGTAAGGAAATAATCAGCGGCGAAGCCTCGGCGGCCTGCGCAGAGCAGCTCTGGGACATCTGGGAAAGTGTGAGAGGTGGATTTGATAAAGTCCAGGTACGCTGTGACGAATGAGAGCCTCGCAGATTGAATGTGAAACATGGACATGGTCTGGAGACGGAGACGCACAGGGCGGAGGTCTGTCAGAGACGATGCAGCTTTGACTGCACGTACAAACTGAGGCCTTCAGCTGAGCTGTCGGACTCGTTGCTGTGTTGTGGACACAGTCGGTCCTGAAAGGTTGTCTGACCCGTACGATCCTCAGCTGGTGCAGAGCTTCATGCTGGCTCTGTACAGTCGGCTTTGCGCTGGTGGAAATGTTGGCCTAACAGTTATTACGTCAGTGTAACCGTGTGTTTATCACACTACTGCCCCCCAAAATTAAAGGAACTTCAAATCTCACGCTGGATATCTACACTGATATATGAAGGTGATCAACCTACAGAGGCTGGATTCAATGATTCAATGATGCACTTAGTCCAGTCGATCAAAATGTCACTGCAGAAACTGAAAACGGTGCTCAGTAATACCTGATACCTGATGGGTGCCGAGCCTCTGGAGGTCTGTGCATCCTAGACCATCACTGACAACCAAACAGGTGATGCTGAAACGATGTTACATGCAGCATGAGGTTCTCCATGGCATCTCCACGCCCTTTCATGTCTTTAACATGTGGTCAGGGTGAACCTGCTCCCATCTGTGGAAAGCACCAGTGGTGGACCCACCAGGTCTGGTATTCTATGGCAAATCTAGTCAGGCTCCACGGTGCAGTGAGCACAGAGCCCACTACAGGATGTCTGGCTCTCAGGCCACTCTCAGTCTGTTTCTGATTGTGTGTGGTCAGACATTCACACCAGTGGCTGCTGGTGTGAATGTCTCTGACCACACAGGAGGTACTGGTCCTGCTAATGGTTCAAGGCCTCCCACGGCCCTGTCCAGCTCTCCTAGATTAACTGCCTGTCCTGGAATCTGCTCCATGCTCCTGAGACTGTGCTGGCAGACTCGGCAAACCCTCTGACAGTGGCCCGTCCTGGAGGAGTTGGACTACCTGTGCAACCTCTGCAGCTGAACAGCTGAACCTGATGAACGCCCTCTGCTGCTTATCTGACCAGAGCAACACCCCAGAAATGTGACATGATGTCAAATGTTAACTGGATTTACTACTGCATGAGTTCACAGCCTTTTTCAGTCTGTTCGGTTTTTCTAAAATAGTTTGTTCGTGAAAACAGACTATTATATATAAGTTATTATTATATATAAACATGAGGTATGATGAGACTTCCCTGTGCTTCAGTGCCTCTTACAGATTTCATTACGTCTTCTTGAATAAATCATTAACAGATATCTCAGGAATAAACCCGGTGTAGAGAGATGTGTGACCTCCCTGCTCTGAGGTCACTGCAGTCCTCTGATGGTGCTGCTGATGGTGCTGCTGCACACCTGACCTGAGCTGATTATCAGCACAGTGGAAAATATTTGATGAAAAGAGGAAGCTACTCAAAGAGAGGAGATGAGTTTGTGCAGACAGAGCAGCAGAGGGCGTTCACTTATTTTCACTGAGCTGAGACTTATTAATCAGGAAGGAGAAATATCATTTCACACAACCTGAACCTGCAGAGCTCTGATCGTTTTCCTCTGATAACCAAAAACAAGCAGAACTCCGTCCTGTTCCTCCGCCCAGCACACAGACCTCTGCCCTCCGCCTGTCTGATAAATCAGAAACACTCAGTTTAAACTTTATAAAACCACAAAAACACTCAAAGTTTCACTAAAAATAAAACATAACAATGACAAAGATGATGAATATGTGCCGTGATGTTTATCAAGCAGAGCTGAGAGCACGGACTCACTGTCCCCGCTGATCCTGAGCTAACGAGCTAACGAGGCTCAGTGTGTTGCAGCCTCTGATTGGCTCGTCAAAGGTGCTGATCACAAGCTGGAACGATGCTATTGATAGTATTGATCAGAGCTGTATGGTATTGCATGGCGTGTGTGTGTGTGAATGTAAGACGGTGTGTTTGCTCCAGCACTACGTGACTTGTTTAAAAGCAGCACCTGTGCAGGTGTTTGTAGAGCTTTGTGACAGTTTCTGATGATTTTGTGTTTTCTGAGTTTTTCAAAGTGTCACAAACCAGGACTGACACACACACACAGACACACACAGACACACACACACTGACACACACACACAGACACACACAGACACACACACAC
>NW_005187993.1:102122-115287 GCF_000239375.1 Pundamilia nyererei
GACACACACTGACACACTGACACACACACACAGACACACACTGACACACACACACAGACACACACTGACACACACACACAGACACACACCTCTCAGTATAACTGTAACTATGTCCACCTGCTGCAGACGGCGTGAGCCGTGTGATGTTATTGGTCGCGTGCAGGTGTTTCAGCCGCACAGCGATGTGTGTGTGTTATATTGTGTTACTGTGTGTGTGCTGCAGATGTTGGTGCTGCGTTCCCAGAGTTGCTGTGAGGTCGATCGAGGACACAGACGATGAGTCACACAGATATGAAGAGGCTCGCTCGCTCGCTCTCGTGGTTCCCGTTTTATTTGTGATCGGAGACCAGGAGCGTCTTCCTGTTTTCTCCCCCTCACCTGCCTCTCTGCTTCTCTCTCTCTCCCCAGCGGTCCGCTCAGACTCTTTTTTCTCGTTGTTTCTCCTCTTTTTCTGCTTTGAGTTTTCGTTTCTGCTTCCTTTAAACATCTCTTCATTTCTCTCCTTTCTTTCTGTTTCTCCGCCACATGAGAGTGAGGCGCTGCCGCTCTCGCCTGCTCCCATTGGACGATTTTCTGATGAATGTCAACAGATAAAGTGTAAACACACAGAGACAAAGCAGCCAGGCGCTGGCTTCCTCTCCGACCTCTCACGGTCCAAATCCAAGCATTTGGAAGCCATTGTTCTGATGCATGATGGGAACTCGTTTAAGAAACCACATGAAGGCGAGCGATGCGGCGCTCGGCGTGACAAACCTGACGAGGGTCTGAGAGTCACTGAGAGGTCAGTGTGATTGGAAATGATGGTGGTCATGGTGCTGTCACTTCCTGTTCCAGCTCACAGATTATTACACAGCAAGTTTGACTTTTGAATTTCAGACTCGAGCCCCATCCTGTCTGTAAGAACACTTTGTTAACACGTCCACCATCGTAACGCTCAGTTGGCTTCTCAGGAAGTCCTTCCACTTCATTTTAACCCCACAGAAACTCCCTGCAGTTCAGCAGAGGTACAGCAGGGGGCGCTCAAGAGGCTCAATGAGTAAAGCAAATGAATAGAATCAACAATAGTTATATAAGCTGCATCCAGACAAAAACATTTCATCTTTCCACAATCACAGCATCGATAATCTGACGTGCTGTTAGCTTGAGTTAGCTTAGCATCATCATGTATGCTGATGATGTGTCTGAGTGACCGCTGTCTGATGTTTTTATGCTAACGTGCTCTCTGAGTGTAAGTACACAGGATTCAGATGAAGACGAGCTGCTTCACTTCAGTGAATGAAGCCGATAAACAGCTAAAATTATTCTTTAAAGCTTCTTCAAGACAAAAACATTGTATTTTATCATTTGAATTAAAAATGCTAACGTTGCAGCAAACTTCCCGTAACTCTGCTTTCAGAGGCTGGGAGGATGAAAGGTGAGTGGAATCGTCACATGTTTCATAGACCATGTCCTGGCAGTCCCCCTGGTGACCCCCGACCTCCACCCAGCCTCCCCTGTGGATCCTGAGTTAGGTCTTTAGATCGACGTGGACCGTGGCAGGACAGGAGCTGCACTGTTGCAGTGTGGTGCAGTTACACAGGACTGCCTGTAGAGGGTGTCTGTGAGCCACGTCTGCAGTTATAGAAGGACAGGAAGAGAGGGAGTTTTAAGAAAAGAGGTAAATGTGACGATGTGGTCAGGTGACTCGGACCTGCAGAGAGACGATCTGCAACGCCCACAGTGAGGCATAAAGGTGGAGGTTTTACATCAGGAGTGACTCCAGAGGAAATCAAACCCCCACCTGGCTCGCTCGCAGCCTTGCTCCACACATCGTCTGTTTGCCGGAGCAGGAATGCAGCGGAACATAGTTTGGTTTGTGAGCCATAATCAAATCAAAATGTGTCTGCATACTTTCCCATGGGGACGGAGGAGGAGGAGGAGGGGTGTCCAATTAAACAGTGACACTCGGAGAGAACGACAGATAAACAGACGGACAATCATCAGCAGTGGACGGAGTTTCAAACAAAAGCAGGGAGGAAGACAGAGGGAAGAATGTGGCCGCCGCTGGTATTTCATGTTATTTTTGGAGCGTTTCAGGAGCTGAAACGTGTTTTATGTAACCGGAGAGCAGCAGCAGCTAATGAGCTAAAATACCAAAATGCACCGCGATGGACAAAAGAGTTTAATTTGAAGTCGCAGCTGTCGCTCGTTTAGCAAACAGCAACATTTGATTCCAGCAGTCATTATCAGAGCCGCGATCCCCACGTGATCAGGGCCGAGTCACTAACATGTTCACTCTGTTCAAATACTCAGAGGTCACAGGCGTATCATTACGGACGCTCACGTTTACCTAGAAACACGAGAACAGGCAACCGTTATCAAAGAGAGGGCGCAGCATTAGCCATGCACACGGTAACAACATCAGTAATGACAGTGATAAACTCAGGAGTGAACAGTGAAGGAGGAGCTCAGTCCGAGCTGGAGCTCGGCTGGAGGCGAGAAGTCTGACATCACAGCAGAGAGACGAGCCTGTTGGCTGGTGTTCAGAATAAATCAGCTGATCATCCATCCATGTCCTTGACAGCCTGTCCCAGCTGTCCAACGAGGGTTCACGTGTTTCCATCGTTTGTCCTCTGACATGTTCAGACGAGCCTGGAATACACGAGGAGCTATGCTAAGGGTGTTTTCACGCCTAGCTTGTTCACTCTGAGTTTGTAAACAGAGAAAAAAGTAAACCAAAACAAACACTCCAAACCACCTGAGAATGTGCGCTGATTGGCCGGGAGTGTTTGGGGCGGGAATAACAAAAGTAAATAGAGAAAGAAGGTTTTGGATGTTTGGAGAGTTTACTTCCTGTTCACAGCGAGCTGCTAGCCCGCGCAGACCTTTGCACGTGAGAGTACAAAGAATTCGTGGCTACGGACACTTTTTAGCTCAGACGTTACGTACACCTGGCAGTGTAATGATGTGTGTGTTAAAAATACAAAACTATAGTTTAAACTTTCAAGGACATTTTTAGCAGAATATTAAAATATTTGAGGTTATATAAATTTGGTAATCACTTAATGGACTGTAAGCTCAGACACTGGTCAGGGACTCCAGTTAGCTGAGGTGAAGATAGCAGACAGCTAGCAGCTACAGCTACCTGTCAGTCAGCGAGGCCACGCCCCCCAATAATGCATACTTTAAACAGGTGAGTTGTAGGCTACGTCCACATGTACACGGGTATTTTTGAAAACTGAGATTTTCTGTTTTCGTTTTTTTTTTATCCTGTCCACACGTGCAGTTTTGAGAAAATATCTCCGTCCACATGTAAACGCTAAAAACGAAATGTTGGCCAATCAGAAGTCTAGAAGCCGGGAGGGAAAGACTAAACAGGGTTTTGTACCCTCACTAAACCTTCAGGACTTCTGAAAAGTTTGTGTTGTCCTGGAAAGGCAGATAATTTTGTTACTATTCAGGTGCCTTCAACATTTCAAATGTTAATAACAAAGACAGTACTTTGACGTTGTGTGACTAAATCTCTGGTTTCCTCGTCCACACGTAAACGCAAAAACTGAGTTTTTAAAAATCTCAGTTTTCAGTGATTGAAAACACCGTTTACATGTGGAGAAAAGGTGCAAACGCATAGAAAAGTCTGTGTTTTCAAACATACCAGTGTGGACGCAGCGTGATCACTGCAACAGTTTGAGTGGGACTGACTCACTGCTGCCTCTGCTGGACGTCAGAGGAACTGCAGTTTCAGGAGTTTAAGCATTGGTTTCATTTTTCAGGTGAAATAAACCTGAAGCTGAACCGGTGGAACTCTAAGGCTCGTGCATCCTTTATAGGCTTTGCAGTTTGCTTTCCTTGTTCCCTCCTCTCTTCCTCTTCTATAATTTACCTGTGTGTGTGTGTGTGTGTGTGTGTGTGTGTGTGTGTGTGTGTGTGTGTGTGTGTGTGTGTGTGTGTGTGGTTTCTGCAGAGCTGTTTTCCAGCTCGCCTGCAGATGAAGTTACAGCGTTGGTCTGTGGTGCGTTTGAGTGCTCGGTGCGTTGAAAGGAATTTTTACTGCTGACTGAAGCTGAGTGTGATCCAGAGAAACTCGCTCATCCACAGTTTGAGTTCCTGCGTGAGTTTTTATCGGTCACGCGTGAAGAAGAATTAGCCGTGACGCGCAGCTCGTGTTGAGCACGTGGGACATAACGTTTCATGAGTGCAGATATGTGAGCAGTGCGTCTGCTATTCGCTCGTCGCTTTGAAGCTGATGCCTCGCTCATTACCTAGGTAACGCCTTTACGACCAGTTCATGTGTCAGTCAGCTGTGTCCTGTGCTCTCATTGGTAGTCAAGTTTATCTCAGGACCCGCCCACTGTGTGTCGCCCGTCTCACTTAAAGCCACCTGTTAGCATCCCTAAAGTTTTGGCCCAAAGGAACATAGATATGATGTCAAACGCTGCTACTGTCCTTCATCCTGATGGGATTCTGACAGCAGGTTTGTCAAGTCTCCATAAAAATAAGTTTGACCTCTGACCTCTGTGAACAGATCCTGGATCAGTGCTCAGCAGGCATACACATCCTACAAACGTGTATTCTCCCATAAACATGTTCATAAGTGATGCATAAAGTGCAGGAAGACTGCAGCACGCTGTCTCGGTTTGTTGACTCTAGTGTTTTAGAGTACTGACTGCACGTGCTCAGTAGCGTCTCATCTCCGTATTGTTTATGATCAGAGCTGCTGGCGCTCTCATCTTTGTGCAGTTTTTACGTGCGTTTGATGTCAAACACACGGATGCTGTGGGAGGAGATCCTCTAATGTGGCGCTGCCTGTCATCCTGTGGACGAAGCTCAGCTCCGCGAGCTCCACGAGCTCCTGGAGCTCCACGAGCTCCTGGAGCTCCACGAGCTCCTGGAGCTCCACGAGCTCCTGGAGCTCGGCACACCTGCTGCAGGTTCAGGTGAGCCCGAGCTCGCTGAGAGGAAAGCAGACCTGAGGCTGTGAGGTGGGCGGTGTCGTTCCTGCAGACTGGTGTCAGTAAAAGCAATAAAGCTGTGATGTGATGAACGCAGACCAGCGTGGCTGACCTGCTGGTGGCTCTGAGCAGGTGAAGGATTTCAGGTGCTTCTTCTGTACATGAGGTTGTTGAATCCACCCTTTGGCTTCCACTTGCACACGTCTGTGGGAACTTGAAGCACCGAGGAGTCGTTTCCTTAGACCAAATATAACCTGAGGGCCTGGGTGGACTCAAGTGTTCCCATAACATGGAAATGTGTCTCCAAACATCTGGATTATAAAAAGTAAGAACACTATATCCAGTGGAGTCCTCGCACAGATCCACTCGCTCTACCTGCTGACGGCGAGTGCTCCGAGGGAAAGAATGATGTCAGCTGATCCCCGATGAGGCCCGAGGATCATTTATCTCCGTCACTCCTCGGGTCTCGTCCTGGCAGCCATGTTGAAACTGTCGGTGTCACCTTCTGCCCGAGCCGCGGCGTTTGGGATTCGCTTCCATGAAATCATATTTGGCGTTTTAACGGTGGGAGTTCCCACTGTCTGCTGAACAGCTCCCTGCTGACGGAGCGCACCGTCCTGCTGCACACCTGGAACACAGCTGCTGCACACGCACAGTAACACACAGTAACACACAGTAACACACAGTTAATCTACTTTCCCCACAGTTTTCCTCCATATGGGCGACTCTGTCCAAAACACACACATTCCTCATGCCACAGTTTCCACTTCATGCAGCTAAACACACTCACACTCACACAGAAAGAGCTTTTTGTTCAGGAGGAATCTATTCCTGCGTTTTCCTCGGACTCTCTTTACCTCTCGTCTGCACTCGCTCTGCGTCCTTCTGTCAGCTGCTGGCGGCCTGTCAGTGAGTAAAGATGTGATGATGAATGCTCTCCTGACGTCGGTGATCCTTCGGCGTCTTTGCTGGGTGGACATTTAAAGGCTGAAAGACTTTCCTGGCTTTGACAGCAATAAGCAAACACTGGCTCTGTGAATACAGGAACATTTACCTGTATTCACAGGTAAATGAATACCTGTGAATACAGGTTTAACACGGTGACCTTTGACCTTGCAGACTCGTTCTGCTCCATATGATTCACCTTCAGGTTTGATGCTGCTGCGTATTCACTGTGGCATCATATCATTGCAGTGTCACATGTATCGGCGTCCGTGGGTCCGTTCAGTTTTTGCTCAGATGTTGTGTTGATGGGATCCTCCTATCACAGTTTGATCCCGGTGACTGCTGCCACCAATGTCTTGGAACATGCCCGTTCCATCAGGGAAGAAAGAAATCCACGGAAAAACCTCATCAATCAGCAAACCTGATATCTGGGCACATACAGTAACACCCCGACCTCCAGCCTCTAACCCAACAAAAGGCTTTTGCCCGTTTGCTCGGTTAAGTCCAGGAGGGACTTCTTTGGGCTGAGTTTTATCTGGGAAAATATGATGGGAATTCCAACTTTATTGGACCAACTTGAGCATTAATGAGGATGTTTGATGAGGTCCGGGTCTCGAGGTTTAGGTACAGCATCAGTTCTGGTTGGGGATTTCTCTCTGATACTGCCGGGTCTTTACCTGCATGAACAGAGCCTTGAGGGGACAAACTGGCATCGCGAGCACCGAGTCATCAGTGCATTGCTCTGGTTAATGAAATAAAGAATATGTGAAGGGATTTAAATCAGGCAGGGTGTTAAAGAACCAGTCTGCGTTTTTAAAAGACTGGTCTTCTTTAAACTTTCTTCAGCACTGTTTCATCAATATCATAACAATAACTATGGATTTTTTTTAAAACTCTTGTGCAGTAAATCTGCACTAAAACCCACAAAATCAAAATCTGAAATAAATACAGAGGTCAGAAAGTGTCATTGCATGGTTTACAATGAAAATAATCACATTTTCTATAAATGCAGAATATTGTTCATCTTCTGGTTCGTCAGGTCTCTCGGCGGCTCAGCTGCGCTGTGAGGAAACCTTAGGCTGTCCTGTTTGCAGGATAAATTAATTCTGTGGAAAATTCAGTGCAAATGTGAGCGTAGCCTCAGTCCACAGCCGTGCGCAGGAACTGCATGCATGCCTTCCTTTGGCTTGTTGTGAATCGTCTCTGCTCGCCGCCCACCATGCAAATCCACAGGTGGGTCCATTTTACAACCAGCTTGTGGTGAGACTGCTGAGAAACAAAGAGCCCAAATTACAAACAGGATGTCCTCCTGAATACAAAACCAGGAAAGGAATGAATGTTGTTTAGATGCAGCAACAGTCTGAACAGCCACAGGCTCTGGGATGCTGCGTAAAACCTAAATATAGACTTCATTATTTATGACTCGAATTCAGAGACAGAATCTCTGCAGAAGATCGCTCTGTGTTTGAAACTCACGAGTTCCCGTTTATTAGTTATGAGCAGCGATCAGAAGTCATCTAGTTTAAATCTCAGTTAAAAGCCTTCGGTGACGGCGGAGTGATATCAGGGCTGACGGGTAGACGGCACTGTGTGATTCACCGTGTGTTAAATAAACCAATCTCAGGACCACAAAGGCAAAAAGTTCAAGACCGTGTCTTTGAACCAACTCCGATTTTGTGCAACACTCTAAAACAAGATCAGAGGAGTTTCAGGGACGACAGAACAAATCTAAAATTTCAAAGTAAACTTTTCTACCAGGAAAGAAATGGTCTGTAAATGAGTCATACTACTACCGAATTCAACCGTCACATCGAGTTTAGTTATTACCTTCTTCTTCCTAGTGGTGTATATCCCGCAATGCAGGGTTTGCTATTTTGCATGCCTTCCTCCACTTCTTCCTATCCAGGGCGTCTTCTGGTGTAATATTCGCAGCATTCGGTCCATCCAGCACTTTTCTGGTCTTCCTCGTGGCCTGTTTCCACCCAGATCTAATTGCTGGGCTGTTTAGTTGTTACCAGAGCTGAGACATAACTGTGGGACTGATGAATAACAGGAAATATTAACAACACATCAGTGCTCATGTCGTCCTCTGAGTGACAGACGTTCCTAAACCACAGTCACATACGATGTTATACCAAGGGTGAGATACAAAACCATGCAAAGTTCAAAAGGTTCAAAATAATGAAAACTTTAGAATAAGTCCTTACTGGAGACCAAACAGGGACGGTAATATTTAGGCAGCAATGAGCTTGAATTGATTATGAGGTCGTCTCTGGTTGATTTCCTCGTTGGTTCGAGGCAGAGCTGAGCTACTGTTTTCCAGTCCAAGCATCAGGAACAGAAAGAAGGAGGACGTGTTGGGACCACGCGTCTGCTGACCAGGACTATCCTGAAGAAGAAAACAGAAGCGATGAAGTCACTGAAGGAGCAGGCGTGTCCATCTCTGAGGACTCTCACGGCTCTGTAAAAGACCGGCTCTGTGAAGACAGATTCATGAAGTCTTACTCTGTGACGTGTTCGGGGGTTTCCTGTTGCTGCTCTGCTCCTCGGAGTTAGAAATAAATATTTCTCCCACTGAAACACTCATTTACCCAACATGATGAAGAGCATTATTCATGCCCTGAGCTGAAATCATGAAAACCCGGATCACGGGGGACCTTTACCGTCCGCGCCGCAGCTTTACGTAACGCTTCTAAAAACCCTGCTGAGCGCTCGTACGGCCCGAACGCGGCAGAGCAGGGAAATCATCTCTGACACTTCACAGGAATGAAGAGGCGACGACGTTCTTTGACTGTGGAGGTCAAACCGAGAGCAGCGGGTTCACGCAAACTCAGATCTCCACACACGCACACAGCTGCATCCACCCTGCTCTGCACACACTCTCCTTGATGTTGCAGTGACGTGACGTAACAGCAGGCCCGGGCGGCTCTCATGGGTGCTGGTTAGTCAAATCATTGGACTGCCACAGCAAGCTTCAAAGGCTGGCAGAGGTGGAGGAGGGGGTGGGTGCATAGAGAGTAACAAGTGGTGGGGAGATAGAGGGGGCGTTGAAAGAGCTGGCAGAGAAAAGTGGTTGAAGAAGCGATCGTCTGAGCCGATGGAGGGACGTATAGAGACATCATCTCTGCTGTCATTTACTCTGACAGGTTTTATCCACTGAACTCCGACTGTTTGACAGCCCGCTCACGCTCCTGCTCCTGCCTCCATCAGCATCATAGTCACCAGCCCACATCTAAATCTTCATCCAGATGTTCAGCAGAGAAATGTCTGTGCGGATACTGAGGTGAAAGTAGCTGTTAGTCAGAGCCGAGGATCAGAAGCAGAAGGAAGTGCATGACTGAGAGAGCCGGAGAAAGAACCAGGAGACTGAAGAGAAAGGAAGTGGAGGCAATAAGGAGAACAGGAAGTGAGGAGGAAGAGGAGGCACGTGGCTGAAACCCGCAAAGCTGTGACCCGTGTGTCTTTGATCAGCCCGCTAACTGCCTACAGACTCTCGCTCTCTTTTCTGTTGCCGCTGGCAAAACACACATTTATGCTTCTGTCTTTGTGAGGACCGTCAGTCCTAATCATTCCCAGTCCCCAGGATCTAACCTGGATCTAACCTGGACCCCAGCACCAAGCCTGAGCCCCAAACCCACACCAAACTCAAAGAAATCCACACAGCAAGTGATCAGTGTGTTCTATGTTTTCAGTAAAGTCTTCCATGAAAACATTTAAACAGATGATTAAACCTAGAGTAAGCTCACCTTTAAAAGTCCCCACAGTCTGATTGAAAGCTGCTCTTTCCTGTCCAAAAACTAACAACGTCTAAAATCATGAGAACTCCAGCAAGTTTTTCCAAATGCTCCCAAGTGAACCCTTAATCCAAAAATTTCCCACTAGTCCAATGCCAAGTCTAATGCCATCTCCAAAATGTTCCAAAACCAGACTCATACTCTGTCCAAAACCAATAAACTTGTTTCTATGACTGGACCAAAACCAGAGTTCAAAACCTCCTGACAACAGCACTAAGACAGCCCAAATCCAAGTAGCTCTGAAGGGTTCTTAGAGATGCTCTAAAAAGGTTCAAACAAATAATAAACCAACCAGTAACCCAAACCAGTACAAAAAGTTTCCAATGCCAGGTCGAAGGTTGGCCTGAAAGTTTTCCTAATTACTTTAAAACAGGTCTAGAATCAGACTTCTGATGTAAACATCACTGAGTGGAAAGAAAAAGAAGATGCTGGCGGACTTTATCTTCTGCACAGCTGGAACCTTCTCCAATGTTATTCAAACCCAGGTCAACACCAAGTCCACGCTGAGTGTTAAACATGTAAAAACAGAAGAGACTGTACCACATGCACAAAGGACCCAGACACCCAGACTCAAACTGGTCCAAAACCAGATTCAGCCCTGATCTGATACCACTGAGACACTCTGGATTACACAAAGAGACGGGCTGTGGTTTCCAAGACAACGCCAAAACTCAATCCAGAGAAAGCCCCACCCCACCAGTGTGGATCACAGCCTGAAACCATCTAACTTTAGGTTGAATTGTGGGAAATGTTACACACGTGCTTTAACCTCCAAGGACCTGCGTCCACATATGTGGACATCACATTTTGGGTTATTTAGACCAAAATACTCAATTGTGCTCTACAAGGGCCTGATGTCCACTTACTGCTGCTGTTCTATCAAATTTTAAATGAATATCCTCATTTGCGGCTCTCATTTTTCTTAAAAACAAGAATTAGGTAAAAAAAAAAAATCTGTTATTTGTTTGTTTTTACATTCATCAGGTCCCAATATGTCCAAATATCAAAGAGAAATTAAAAATGCATGCCGTGGAAGAGTTCGGGTCTTAGGAGGTTAATGTAGTGACCAAATCCAGTTCCACTGTGTCCAAAACACTCTAGAACAAGCTCCAAACAACACCAGGTTCAAACCTCTCCAGAACAAATCACTGACCAATAAAAACACGAGTCCAGGCGCAGACCTCTCACGCCATGGAGGCAAAAGAAAAAAGGCTGCTGCCAAACATCTGGTGATGTCACCGCACAGTTGTTGAGATCAACACTGGAGCGACTGACATCAGATTCACCAGTGATTCACAACTGTGACACTGTGGACGTGACGCAAACTGTCACTACGTGCCTGTCCAAAAGTGGGCGGAGTCTAAGAATCATTCTGTAAGACACAAAGGAAACGGCTCACAGTTCACCCCAAATATGTAAGATTACACATTTATAATATTTCTATTTCACATAATCATGGATGTTTTAATGTAAATCCACTGAGTTTTAATCACACAGTAACTACATGTTCTATATTTGAAGCGTATACTGTATGTGTATAAACATGTAAATGGTAAATGGTAAATGGCCTGCATTTGTATACTTCCGGTTACAGATGCGATTCCCAACCCCCTGAGCCACGGTCGCCCAAACACTCAGTCAGTCAGTGCACCCCAGGGCAGCTGTGGCTACAATGTAGCTGCCATCACCAGTGTGTGAATGTGTGTGTGAATGGGTGAATGACTGAATGTAGTGTGAAGCGCTTTGGGGTCCTTAGGGACTAGAAAAGCGCTGTCGCCGGTTCGATCCCTGGGCTCTCTGTCCTGGTCGTTGTGTCCTTGGGCAAGACACTTTACCCTACTTGCCTACTGGTGTTGGCCAGAGGGGCCGATGGCGCGATATGGCAGCCTGGCTTCTGTCAGTCTGCCCCAGGGCAGCTGTGGCTACACCTGTAGCTGCCTCCACCAGTGTATGAATGTGAGAGTGAATGAATAGTGGCATTGTAAAGCGCTTTGGGTGCCTTGAAAAAGCGCTATATAAATCCAATCCATTATTATTATTATTATGACAGAGGCGAGGCTGCCGGACACTGGCGCCACCGGGCCCTCTCACCACCACCAGCAGGCAAACACGGGGTTAGTATCTTGCCCAAGGATATTTGGCATGCAGCCAGGAGGCAGCCTAGGATGTACTTCATATTTGTTTGAGTTTACAGTCTCCCGTGTTGCTGCGTGTCCACAGCGGCTCTCGGGTAGATGACAGAACAGTCGCTGCCTTATTTTCCAGTTTAATGGCAGCGATTTGTCTGCTCCTGCTTTATTGTCCATATTTA
Source organism: Pundamilia nyererei (assembly GCF_000239375.1). Taxonomy (NCBI): domain Eukaryota; kingdom Metazoa; phylum Chordata; class Actinopteri; order Cichliformes; family Cichlidae; genus Pundamilia; species Pundamilia nyererei. Next base: position 114,104 of record NW_005187993.1, read on the forward strand.
AAAACATGGAAATAAAACTGGGAGTGGGGGACGACCATATGGATGTAATGAGACGCTGCATAACAAGCAGATCGAATTACACACACACATGCATGCAATCATGCAGTTGCGTTAGTATGCAGGCGCGCGCACACACAGCATGGCGGGCTGTCCTGTACAAACCTGCTAACAGACCCACAAACACAGCGTTGCCTCCCTCCTGATTTCTTCAGTTTGTTTGTGTTTTGATTATTTCACCATAAAGCAACAACAGCAGAAACGAGTGGTGATCACGTGTTTGTGAGAGCGGCGAGTACACAGCGACTGTGAGGACTGCGCGGTGCTGTCACGCATCGTTGTTTCTCTGCTGTGTGTGACGATGTTGTGGTTTTGAGACATAATGAAAAGAGACACAACAGAAAGCGGCTGCTGAGCATCTGATTCCAACACCCCGACCGTGAAACTGGATCCATCCTGGAGAACAATCCTCCAAACCCGGAGACAGCTTCACACAGTCACTCTTTCATATCTGAAATTTAGAAACACTCATTTCTGACACATCAGGACCAAACGAGCAGAAACACATCGGATTAGTAAACGATGGGAATCAGCTAAAGAGATCCAGGTCTGAGGGTTTGAGGTCAGATCTGTGTTACAGTTACAGTTATGTCGTTACTCTCAGCGCGCTCGTCCATACAAACTAAACTATCGTTTGTGTGTGTGTCCTCGTTATAGGGGTTTGTGTTGGTGTGTGGGGCTGTAGACTCAGCTTCATGTGTAACTATGAGACTCTGAGTTTCAGGTGATTTACACAGTAACGAGAATGTAATGTAATGAGTAGTGTAACTAATTACTTTCTCTGGTGAGTAAGTAACTTATGCTTTGAACACAACGCCTGCGCACACGTGAGACGCCTCCGAGGTGGACACACAACCAGCACAAACAGATATGATGTATTCGTAGCCGCGCTCGCCTCTCAGCTTTGAACCATCGTGGACCCAAAGAGCCAATCTGAACGTCGGCCTGCAGGTCAGGTCGTCCCGGCAACCAGAAGTATCATTTAAAATACAAATAAATTAAAAAAAACTCAGAGATTGCAAATAATTAAAAGGACGGAGACACAACATGACCCCAGACCACTCTGTGTTATAACACACAGGAATACACACACAGACATATGAAGTAGCACACACACACACACACAC
>NW_005187993.1:116866-118684 GCF_000239375.1 Pundamilia nyererei
TGTGTGTGTGTGATACTGTGTGTGTGTGTTACTGTGTGTGTGGTCAGAGGTTTCTTCCTCTGTAATTATTCGGTGTTGTGTTGAGCTGCTTGTGTCCATGTGTTTGGGGCTGCAGTGGAATAACGGACACGTTAAACTCTGAGTGCTTTTATTTTGTAGGTCTGAGCAAAGTTCAGTGTTTCCCCTCTGAGGTGAATCGTGTTTGAGGCCCTCAGAGTCAAACAGGTGACTCCTCCTCTCTGCTCTAACGTGTGATTCTGCACACTTGTGTCACTTACATGTCCTGTGTCTGCTTTTCTAAATAAACTCCGGTGTTCCAGCAGCACACGTGTAGCTGAGTGAGTAATCTGAGCAGCAGCAGGGTCACACATGTATGAAACGTGTTCAGCTGAGTACGTGTTATAAATCGGTGCAGATGTGATGTCGAGGCTGAACTTTGGTTCTCGTGTTGCTGCTTCTGTTTTGACGTCTTTGTCTGCGTTTGATCTGCAAAGTGTCCACAAAGACATGAAAGTATATAAAAGCATCAGATCTCCGTCGCGTCACGCTCGTCTGCCGAGCTCGTGAGCAGATGTTTGACAAACAGGATCTCGTACGTGAGACGAGGTTATGAGGACGCCGGAGCTGCGAGCTCAGATGTGGCTCCGGGTTTTGGAAAATAAGTCAGTAAGAGTTTGGATCATGTTGTGGGAACAGGTTTGTTTTTCACCTCAGAACCAAAAGTCGAGCATTGAATGTGAAAGAACACGTAAACACGTGACGGCGCGCCACGCCGGCCTGCCCGCTGCCGTGGAAACGTCTCCACGTGTACTCAGAATGTTTTCCTGCACTCACATTCCCAAAAAAATGACAAATTCCACATTTAATGAAGAGCTGAAGAGGACAGATGGAGCCGGAGAGGATGTGATGGGAGGCAGACGTGAGGAGCTTCATATTTCATGCACAGTGTTATCATGTAAGCAGCCGTGTGTGCATCGCTCTGCAATATTCTGCTTCTCTGCTCTGATCTAATGTAACGTATGGATCTGGTTTTTGAAATAAACACCAATAAGCTGACACGTTAGTGCCTGCAGGCCATCGTGATCCATCACGCAGGAACATCTGATGTAGCGGGGACATAGTAACGTGTTTATGTGTAACACATACATACGTGTATGGAGATGAGTAACCATGTATGCAGCAGTATAGCCTCGAGTCCAGGCTGAGATGTCATCCATCTTTGGATTGGGGAGGAGGAGGAGACGTCAAGCAGCAAAGGAGGCGTCAGAGACTTCACGGGAGTCGGAGGTGTTGTGTTAGAAATGAAAAGCAGGATCATTCTCACCTCCATGAGAAGAATACAAACACGTTTTTAAAAAGAAGACGTGAGCAGCGTCCTGGAAGCAGCAGAAGTCTTTCCTCAGCAGACTCCTCTGCTCAGGTTTCACCACATCACTAACTGATGCCTGAATCACACCTCTGCGTTCAGTCCGAGTGTGGAGTGTCTCCAGTGGTGGCGTAACACATGAGTCGCTGGTTCGATTCCAGCCAGAGACACAAAACCATAAAAGTCTCCATCAGACATGCAGAGCGAGGGAAGCGGCTGTACAACCACAGTGCCGCCAACGCCGCTGCACAAATTTATACAGGTGTCACCGCTGAGGTCGTTCTGCTCGTTCTCTTCCTCGTGATTCAAAAAACAGCAGCAGAAGAAGAGAGACGGACATGGAGCAAAGAGCAGGGCTGAACGGTGTTTGTGGGCCGTGTGATGTGACCTGTAGTTATAGCAGTAACCTACACAGCATAGATGTGACCTGTAGTTATAGCAGTAACCTACAC
>NW_005187993.1:119481-120499 GCF_000239375.1 Pundamilia nyererei
AGTGTAGGTTACGCTTTGCTCCCACTTACTGAAGTTTCTATTCATCTCCAATAAATCTGAGAGCCCAGGCTCCGATCAGATCTGACGTCACACACTAACTCTCATTTCTCTTTTGGATGAAGTGAAATTTCAAATGAAGGATGAATGGTGCGATTTGCTGAGCCCAGTGAAATCAGGGTTGGTGTTCCTGATGTGACGGCTCAGGCCTGAGAGCACATTTACATTCTTCCTCTTCCTCATCCTCTTCCTCTTCCACGGGAAATCATTTAGACTTTCTGCCACATTCACCGATGTTCGTCAGTCTGTCCTGTTCCTTTTTTTAGCTCCCTGATAAAAGATTCGTCTGCCTGCTCTGCTGGGACTTCCAGGTCAGCGAGCCCCGAATGCAGGTCGGGACAACACAGAGAGTCTGACAGCCGAGAGCTTCACTTTCACTTTCATTTGAGAAACTTTCCTTTCTTTCCGCTGCGCGCTGGATTTTCTCTGATCCATTTTCGTGCCTGTGTCAGTGTGACATCCTGCTGCGACAGGTCGAGGTAACACCTGATGGATGTGCTCTGCAGTGGGCTGAGGCGAGGCACAGGCTGCCTGTCAGGGTTATTAGACAACTTGTAAATAGACGACATGAATCCATATTTATTCCCAGTACAACAAAAACACATTAAAGGTAGAAACTGTGAAATGTTTAACAGATAAGAGCTGATTTTGAGTTTGACCCATGTGACCGAGCTGCTGACAGCTGATCAGCTACTTCCTGTCCCAACTTTATTCAAACTCAAAATGAGCTCATGTGTTTCCTAACATGGTACGGTTTCTCATTTTAAAGACTTTACATGTTTTCTATGTTCTGCTGTGAAACACAAAGACCCAATTTATTCAGCATTACAGATGAGTTTCAAAAATAAAAGCCGATGGAAGAAATCAGGGTCTGCACCCTGATGGAAACATGGAAATCTAATGGAAAGGATGCAAGGCCCCTGAAACAGCCCCGGTTCATGGAGGTGATGAAGGTCGTTAA
>NW_005187993.1:129619-131056 GCF_000239375.1 Pundamilia nyererei
ATTGGTGTGTGTTATCTGGCTTCATGGACAGATAGAGCTGGGTGTCATCTGTATGCTATGTCTTCTGATGTCTAATAATAATAAGTCCTCTGTTGGGGCTGTGAGAAAATAATCTAACAGTAAGGAGTTAGAATCCATTTATTCTGAGCTGGATGAGATTAGACTCACTGAGATTAAAGCAGAGTGAGAGGTCCGGACATAATAGTGTGTGTGCAGTCTGTGCTTTGAATGCAGACTAATTGTAAGTGTTTGTTAAGATTGAATTACTGTTTATAATTGTCAGTGGTTGTCATGAAGACTTGTGTGTGATAAAGAAGTGAGGATGGTGTTTAACAGCTGTGTAATAAATCCCAACAGTGCCAGGACATTACGCCTGTTATGTGTTCAGGTGAAACAGGATGTGGTGGTAATAAATGTTTCTCCACAAAAATGAGTTTTATAAGACTAAATTCTCTCCCTGTTGGCTCCAACTTTAATCAAGGATTAATGATCCATTATTGATGTCAGAAATGTCTTTAAACATTCTGAGGAACGCTGCAGTTCTGCGCTGTGTGGCAAGCAGAAGCTGGACCCAAAATGCAGGCTCTCAGCTTTATTGGCTGGCAAGGAAGATGCATACAAAACCAAACCACACTGGGAAATCTAAGTTCAAGAAACCACAGGAGAGAGTAACACACAGCAGCTGGGAGAAATCAGACATAACCAGACCAAAGGGAAGCAAACTCAATATATTCATGTAGGACACAGACCTTCAAAGTAAAACAGGAAATGTAACACTGATGCGGACTAACTAGGGGAAACAGAGCAACAAAGAAACACAGAGACCAACATAAAGGAGGCACAGAGGGCAGCTACTAAACACTTAGAAAACTAAAGAGAATACAAGAGACTTGGATACAAGACTATAGAATAAACTGAGGCAACAAAGACAACTTAGAACATGCATCATAATACAAAAACCCTGAGACACAAGCGACTCCAGACACTGGGTCAGCAGATCCAGGATCCTGACAAGTTCAGACGTTTGTTGACGTTTGATTCTTACAGTGGGTCAGAATTTACCTGAACTTTACTGTGAAGGGGAAAATGACCTCTACAGACCAAAGCAGGCTGTGAACTTTTAACATGGGAGTCTATGGGACTGACTCACTGCTGCCTCTGCTGGACGTCAGGGGAACTGCAGCTTCATTTTTTAACCCCTGAGTTAATGTTTGCTGCACATTTATCTCATGAGACATATACAATAAAACACAATGACATGCAGCCCCTCCTGCACACAGCACGGGTCAGTGTTAATGTTTGTAATTGTGTTGTTTTCACAGGTGAAACACAATCGCCTCGTACAGGAGATGAACCATCCAACAGCAGGACGCATCGCTGTAGTCGGTCAGCACGCACACACACGCACACACACACAGACACACACACGCACACACA
>NW_005187993.1:133061-137784 GCF_000239375.1 Pundamilia nyererei
ACACACACACACAGACACACACACACAGACACACACACAGACACACACACACACACACGCCGTCCTCACTGTAACCCTTCTCCTTCAGTTTTTGACACCAGTTTGGTAAATGACATTTTCCAAGAACACAAACAAATATTTCCCATTAAAACCACAGGATTGTGTTCATCTGACACAGACACACACTCGTCCACAGGGACTCTCCTGCTTTAATGGATCTCAGCATGTTTCCACTAAGAGGAAGCTGTTTGTCCACCAAAATGTATTTACTGTCTAATCTGTCTTCTAACCTGTGTGTGTGCGCGTCTGGCCAGCCGAGCAGGAAGACATTCATAATGACCAGAGGCAGGTCACAGCGTGTGTGTTATAGTACTTGTATGGATCCTCATACGGTCCTATCCTGGACTCAGAGGGTTGGTGTCAGTCGCAGGTCCGTCTGCACACTTGGTTCAGATTTGTAGCTGGTGGTGACATCGGGGGAAAACGTCCCTTCAAAGCAAACGTCTCAAACACAGCGAGGCTGCTGCTCCATTTCATCATGGGGTGCTGTTAATAACAGGGCAGGTATTTGAATCCGAGCAGCCAAAGACCAGATACGCACTGGGGGGGGCTGTGGTTCAGTAAAATGAGCTAACGAGGAAAGATGGAAAAATCCTGAGAGTCTAAGACAGAAATCCAAAACAGTGCCTGATCAGGGTCTTCTCCCTGTGAAGCGCATCTATGGGCTCGAGCCGGCTGCTCTACAGCCATACAGCATGTGGTTGTGTTTTAATTCTTTGCATCTTGTTCTGTTCAATCTGAACAAGCCCCTAAAAATAGTGAGTGATGACTGTCGGCCGGCCTCTCTGGGCTTTTATTACCAGTATTCAATTCAATGCTCTGTTTTTAAAACGCTACGATGCAATGACAGCCCAGCGGTTTGACAGACACCAAATATTTGAACATGTTAGAAAAGAATGACTCTGAGGCTGACAAAGATTAGCATGGGTGCATGAGGCTTCATAGCCAGGACTCCAAACGTGCAGCAGCATGTTAATGACTGACCTCGTGCTGGGGATGGATGCTGTCAGGTGTTCTCCTGACTGATGTTTGGTCCATTTTCAGCATCTTTTTCTGCCATGACGCGTTTGTCGCTGCCCATCAGGGACCCTCAATGAAAGTTAACGTGAGGGGAAACAAGTTAGCGTTTATCTTCCAGCCTCACTGTGCTAATGTGCTGCTAATGTTAATCATTATTGAGTTTGGGAACTGAAGACAAGCTTGGCCAATGAAATCAGACTGAAGAGGCGGATACATGTGAGCTGGGACGATAATGTAATCAGTACTCATTAGATAAACATGTTTGTCACATGTGTATCAGTGATGGATTCCCTCAGGTTCTTTTTAAACCTTTCGATTGAAACCAGAAATGTTCAGGAAGGTTCGGCTCACTGCAGATGCACTTAAACTCTGTTTCCTGCAAAGACGGAGACCTGATGGGCTCAGTGAACTCACAGAGCAGAGCTCTACTACATGCTTCACTCACACAGTCACAGTCACACAGCTTTAATCTGTGCCTAAACACACAGATGGAAGCATTATGACCTGACGTTCATTGTCTTCCCACGGATACCTCAGCATGTGGACCAGATTCGTGAGGGATCTATCCACTGACCCTCCGATTAATAGGCGACCCGCTCTTCCACCTGAGCCACAGCCAGCCAATCACAATCACATGAATAACGCTCACAGAGATTTAGGTTTGTGTGTTTCCTGCAAACTGAACCTTAAACTGAAAATCACCGTCCTGACTTTGTGGCCGAGTCCTCACAGTGTGACTGCAAACAGATTTATGTGCCCACAACATGACCAACACATGTGCACACACACATCCTGCTAACATGTAACATGATGTCTCACTGCCTCCGTGTGCTCTTTGATCCTGTTCCCTCATGTGATTTACACCAAACCATAATGTGAGAGGAATCTGTGTGTGTGTGCGTTTGTGTGTCAGCCCATTCACAGCCCTAACAATATCCTTTTCTTTGCTCTGCACTTTCCTCTTCTGTGCATCTCTGTTTAGTAAACAACACCAGACACAAGTGTGTGTGTGTGTGCACATTTGTGTGGTGTGTGTGTTGTCTGTACCTCGGAGGTTAATTGGGCGTGAAAACGTGCTGCTCAGAACATTCATTGGCCGACCTGTTGATGGCACTCCTCTGTTTGTGAGTGTGTATTCATGTGTGTGTGCGTGTGCTGTTTCAGAGCCAGGAAATAGCTCAGAACAAACAGTAACAGACTGAAACGTGATGGAGGCAGCGAATAAAAGCAGGACACAAACCAAGCTATTCAAGCTACAGCCAATGCAACCTGCAGGCAGCGCTAAACACAAACCTGAGGACGGCCCACCTGCCCTGACAGTCCCAGTAACCACCACAACCACCTGTCACTAAGCAACCAGCAACACCTGTAACTAAGCAACCACAACTACGTGTTACTAGGCAACCATGACAACCTGTAACTAATTAACCATGTCCACCTGTAACTAAGCAACCAGGTACACCTGTAACTAATCAACCACAACTACGTGTTACTAAGCAACCATGACAACCTGTAACTAATTAACCATGTCCACCTGTAACTAAGCAACCAGGTACACCTGTAACTAATCAACCACAACTACGTGTTACTAAGCAACCATGACCACCTGTAGTTAATTAACTAATTAAATATAACCACCTCTAGCTAATGAACTAGAACCACCTGTAAGTAATCAATCATGAGAACCTGTAACTAATCAAATACAATCATCTCTAGCCAAGTCGTTATCCACAGCCATCTGTAACTAAGCAACCACGAACATCTGTAACTAAGCAACCACAACCATCTGTAACCAAGGATACCAAGATCATTTGTAACCAAGCAACCAAATTCTAAAAAACCTGTTTCTAAAAATGTAAAAAAACCAAAAAAAAACAACCTTTTGTTTGTTTTTTAAAGTCCTAAGTGATCAGGATCTGGTTTGTGTCCTTTTTCAGTTGTTATCTCTATTAACTATGATACAGAGTGATACCATGTATAATTCACAAGTTAACTTATTATATTATGTGATTATATAAACACAAATTATAACATCATTAGTTGATAAACATAAACTAAACAGTTAAAAGAGGTAATATTTACCGTTTATTAACACTGATCATTATAATGTGTATAAACACCATTAGAAGTAATACTTCTATATAATTTCTTACCACAAACCTCACTGACCACAGACACAAAGAAAACTGTCAATCTTTTTCCGCCTCAGTGGTTTGATTATTTCTCCTCTTCGGTTTTAGCACAGAAATGCAAAAGAATGCAATCAGTGAATAACAGGATTACATAATCTTATTCCATAATTATTTGCCCTGACACCCTGAACACACACACAGTCAAACATGACACTACGCGGGCAGATACACATACACTTATGTCATCTTGCACGAGTGGCCTCACACACACACACAGTGTGAGAGTTTGGCTCATCAGTGCTGTTCTTTAAAAAAAAACAGCTGATTGTTGTGAGTTTCCCAAAATAAAATGTTTCCTTTTCCTCCTCGCTCACTTCCTGCCTTCATTTTTTCTGTAAAACTAATTTAACAGAAAGAAATGAAATGAAACAGGAAGCTGAATTCAAAAAATAATCTTATATGAAATCAGAATGACTCACAGATGGTTGCTGGTCCCTCCCCTATTACACACACACACACACACACACACACACACACACACACACACACACACACACACACACACACACACACACATTTCAGTAACTTCATATACTTTAGATTTATTATTAATTGGCTTAGTTGTTTTTGTAAACACATCAGCTGCAGGGATTTCACTATGTGGGCATTTTACTTTAGTTCTCCCACCATAATCAGCTTTACATTGTCTGGCCACACCATGAATTACACTACACATTAGTGTTCATGACCTGTTACCCACTGAAAACAGCTGGAACTTTATGCAACCACAAATGTGATGAAAATCAGGAAATTGTTCTCCAAAGTGTGAGTGAGTCCAGGAACACGAACACAAACAGGTGAAACATGGAAAGCAGTGGACAAACAAGAGAAGGAATGCAAAGATGAGAAAAACTGAATGAGTGGGATAGAATCTGCATTTCCTTTCCGACAGCACGTGGCTCTGATTTGCTGTCTCTTTTTGTTTGTTTGTCTTCAGGTCCGGCGGTTCGTTTCAGCAGCTTCTCTCCAAGCGGCCCGACACCCCCTCCTCTGATTGGCCAGCACACCGTAGAGGTGCTGCGAGACGTCTTATCGTACAGCAATGAAGTTATAGAAACCCTGCTGGAGTCAAAAGCAGTGGTTCAGAATGAAGTCTTCTGATTGGCCGAAAGAAAAATAATTAACAAGAGAAAGGAAAAGAGAAAACTGATCATTTTTACCTGATCACTAGTTTTGATTTTAAAGGACTGATCATTAAACATTTAGATTTCAGCTGAAGATAAGTTCATATTTCCATTTTTAAATGTATTTTTAAATTATTAATGAACAATTTCTGTATACGGAGTGTTTTTACACAACTATGAAGCTGATTCTTCTAACATCTTTGTGTTTTATTACTCTACAGTAACTCTACAGAACTCTACAGTAACACTACAGTAACTCTACAGTAACTCTACAGTAACTACAGTAACACTACAGTAACTCTATAAAACTCTAAGGTAACTCTACAG
>NW_005187993.1:138133-141312 GCF_000239375.1 Pundamilia nyererei
CTACAGTAACTCTATAGTAACTCTACAGTAACTCTACAGTAACACTACAGAACTCTACAGTAACTCTACAGAACTCTATAGTAACACTACAGTAACTCTACAGTAACTCTACAGTAACACTACAGAACTCTACAGTAACAATTCAGTAACTCTACAGAATTCTACAGTAACTCTACAGAATTCTACAGTAACACTACAGTAACACGACAGTAACTCTACATAACTCTATAGTAACACTACAGAACTCTACAGTAACACTACAGTAACACTACAGTAACTCTACAGTAACTCTACAGTAACTCTACAGAACTCTATAGTAACACTACAGTAACTCTACAGTAACACTACAGTAACTCTACAGTAACTCTACAGTCATACTGTTCTAACTCTACAGGACTGATGATTTTTGTCAGATGTTCAGGTCAGTGTTTGAAACAATACGCTACAAAATACCAAAGAAAGATCACACCATCATGACCTTATAAAATGTTTCTCAAAGCAAAAGATGTTTATTGCACCTTAGAGCTGTTTATGAACTTGCTTTTAAATAAAACTTTTGAATCATTTTATGACCTGTGTATGTGCATGTGATGTGACACTGTGGGGGGTTGATGTCGTGATGATATGCTGGAATGTCAATTATAATAAATCGCCTGCAACAAGTTTCAAGAAATGAAGTGAAACAACTGACCTGGAAGCAACCTTCTGGAAAATGTCACCTGTTCATTCACCTGACTGCTTGTCTCTTTGGTTTGCTGTCCCCACATGACCTCACCTGTGGGGACAGGTGTTTCTGATAGAGATTGCTGACTAGGTTAAAGTTAGACACTGGGTGTACTTGTTGTTTGATATGCAGCCAACTTTTGGACGATGGACACATCGAATGAGGGTGAATGAATGAGGATCACCTGAGCTCAAAGGCGAGGTGGAGAATAAATGCAGAAAAACTCAGGCATTCTCTCGTAAACGTAAGATGCTCTGTTCTTTAACGTGGGAGAAAATTTTTAAAAATATAAATATTATGTTTTATTGATTAGAAACTTTGCAGTTTAAGGTACGTATCACATGAGAACACATACCCCTGAACAGGAAGTCCCAGATTTTCTCCCTCCACTGATTTCTGATCAAAGGACAAAGGAGGCGGGAACAACTAAGCTGTAGTGCCTCTTCTCTTCACTTCACTGTGCAATACATTTTGTTAATAGTCAACAGTGCAATAGACTTCAATACTTGAAATGTGCAATTCCCTTGTATTCTTATTCCTATTTATTCTATTTATCCCTTTCGTATATTTTTTTATATATGTCTCTGTATTTATATATGTGTATATATATATATATAATATTCTGCTCACGTTCTGTAACTTCTGTCGGTGCTGTGCTATTGGAAACCGAATTTCCCAGAGGAACCCACCCGAGGCATTAATAAAGTTTAATCTTATCTTATCTCTCTTATCTTAAATCAAGGCACAAAAACAGATCCAGTTTAGGGGTTAGGGTTAGGGTAACCCTAATGTGAAAAAGCTGTTATTGTGAGATAAAAGGTCAGTTTCATTTCTTTTGCTAAAAAATATTAATGAGGAAATGGTATCCTTTCCAGTTTTAATGCATTAAGGTAACGACCATCTGAGCTTCACCCAGTTGTCAGTAATGATATCATCTTGCCGCGGTTCCTTCCTCGTTGGCAGCTGTCGTTCATGCCACCTTCACGATGGTTCCTATGTTCTAAATTTAGATGGAAACTCAGGATGAAGATGTTCTGAAAAACTCGGAGCTCCGGGAGGCTGGAACCCCACTGAGCCGCCGACTTTCTGCCCTTTAGTCTGTTGCTGATGGAAAACTATTGATCAGTGCAGCTTGAAGCGGTTCGTTTCACACTTCGTATGCAGGGAAAACAGAGGAGATGAAGTGTACAGTGTTTGGATGCCGGGTGAGTGATTTCCAGCATCCTCTGCAGGATATTGTTCTGGGACACCAGTGAGAGATTATTGGCAGCAGCCCAGCTTGTTTATGACATTAATCATCTCTGATCATTGCTTGCAATATGGCTGCATGTCAAGGATAAAAAAGTAAGCTCCCAGGAGCTCGATATCTCCTGCTGCACGCCGGGATCTGTCGCTCCTTTTGGAAACGCTGAGCATGCCATTGATGTCGGTGGGAGGACGAGAGGCAGGTTGACAGTTTGATTAATGGAAAAGAAATCCTCTGGTAGAAAGCGGAATAATCGAATGAACATGGTGTTTACTGAATTCGAGGAAACGTGACGCATCTGGACCGTGGCGGAGTCGCCGGGGGAGGCGCAGACTGACGTGTTTGTTTGAGTTTTGAGGGAAGAAGGGAGGAGAGGGGAGGCTCAGGTGTGATTCATCAGAAACCAGGGACTTACTGTAGCTGTGCCATCCAAAAACTGACACAAACACTGCTCTGGGATCACATGTCATCTTCCTGAGCGGAGCAACCCTCCTACAGAACGCCATTACATTAAATCAGAGCAGAGCGCTGCAGGTTTGATAAAATAATTGTTTTCAAGGACATTACTCAGCAGATCGTCCGTGCCTTCAAACTGGAGGCCGTTCAGCCCTGATCGAGGAGTGTAAGGACAAATATTACAAGAACAACAATCAGTCATCACAGTCAAAGGCACAAATTCATTGGAGGAAAGGCGATTTTCTTAATGACTTAAAGAAAATCACAATGGGCCCCAAGGTGCGTGTAAATTTGAAAGGCCCCACCCCTCCTAAGAGCCAGAGCCTTAAATTCAGACGGGCGACTTTTTGGTTGTTTTCTGTCTCGTTTTGTCTCAGATTTATTTCTTTATTTTTGTTTCGTGACTTCTTTCAGCTAGCTGATGTCCAAACAGAAAATCTTGACTGTGACTTCGACTTCCTGTAAAACAAAACTCTGAAAATCATTCGCATGAAATAAAGCTGCTGCTGTCTGCTAGCTGTGGACTTCCTCGTTCTACAGACCGAGTTTGTTTTTGTTCAAACTGGAAATGTAAAATAATTTAAAGAGTGACAGAAACGGCACGATAAGTCCTCGACGCTGAAAAACCCTGTATGAGTGTTTTTATCAGACGCAGGCTGTTGTCCGAGTTCATCATCTCTGACAGCTATAAATCTAACGGGCTGTGTCAGAGCTTCATTCCTGCAGTAAAGACATCAGCAGACTCTGAGCTCA
>NW_005187994.1:0-1549 GCF_000239375.1 Pundamilia nyererei
CCACCACCAGTAGGCAACGGGTTAAGTGTCTTGCCCAAGGACACAACGACCGAGACTGTCCAAGCCGGGGCTCAAACTGGCAACCTTCCAATTACAAGGCGAACTCCCAACTCTTGAGCCACAATGGAAGGAAATGATCAGACATGCCCACTCTCTGTAAACCAGACAGCTAAACTGACCAACAGGTCAAGTGAAGACAACACAATAACAGCAAACAAAGTCATGCAACAGTGAATCAAGTTGGAACGCCAAACTGGCAACAAATGACCAACTGGTCAAAAAGAGATGTTCACTATGCCATCTTCATTTTCTATGCTTTGTTTCGGTGAGGGAAGTTCAAGCTTTTCTGGTCCTGGTGCTGAATTTAACTCTTGGTGGGAGGCACAACTTTTGTCAGCCATTTTTGGTGCATAATGAATAATAGAGGGTCAGGTATCTTTGCTGGCACTGAGGGTTAACAGTAGGATGACATGGGGGCATCTTCAGGTTTGTGCTGCTGTTCACTGGCTGACTGTGAGTTGGGCATTTGTCACTGTCACTGACATTTACAGGGTTGCTTCTTCTGTACGGCTTAATATGGTCAATGCTGTACTGATTTTTTAAAGTAGCTCCCTCGATGTTTTTTAATCTAACACATTTGCCAGAGATTTTATGAATGGTGTAGGGACCTGAAAAATCTGGATCTAGTCTTTCTATCTTCCTTCCATGTTTCCCCATGTTTGGGAGAAGAAGTTCATCTCCAACATTGTACAGAAGGGTTTTGTACGTCTTCCTTTTGTAATTTTTGTGACTTTGCTATATTTTCCTCTACAGTTTTTTTTTAAACTTTGTCTTGTGCGTCTCTTGTGGAAGATACACTGTAACTTGACTCCTCTGGGAGAATGATGGAGGACAGCTAAAATTTTCAAATTTTAATTAACAATTACAATCACAAAGGCAAATAAAGCATGTGAAACATGAACTGAAAAAACTATCAATAACTATTTTTTAAAACTAATTATACTACTATAAAGCTTTGAACTCATGTTGCCACAAAGATAGACTCCTATCATAATTTTTATTATTAACACTTGTTATTATAGTCACTTTTTACTCTTGATACACTTGCACAGGTGAACACATTATACTGAAAGGTGTCCTCGCCATTGATAACTTTGCATAAAGATACAAATATAAAGAAATAATAATTAGTCACTTACCTTATCTGTAAAATGTGTCTTGCATTTAGAAACTAAGCAGAAAAGATGCTGCAGCCAGTATCGATATGCACACTTTCTAATTAAGATTATATTTAATTCATGCACAATCATAGTAGTTGCATGAACAGAATTCTCTAAACACTTACCGGGACTTCAACAGGAACTTCAGAAGGATATGTTGCTTCTCTCCCATACATTAAACGGAATGGTGTGTATTTGGTTGTGGTGTGGACCTTAGACCTCAAAGAAAACAGTGTAGCATCCAGATAGACATTCTGTTGACTGTTGACTAATTTTTTGAGGGCTCTACATGTAGACAGTGTTTTAAAAGCTATTGAAATGTTACATGG
>NW_005187994.1:2085-7110 GCF_000239375.1 Pundamilia nyererei
AGCAATGAATTTTGTTCACTCAAATTTAGCTTTTCTTCGCTCAAAATAAATTTCTCCTTAAAATGCAACACTTGCATCTGCAAATTTTTTTTATATGCGCTCAATTTTTTTCTACGTGTGCTCAGAATAGAGGCACAAAAATAACGCATTAGTCCCATGGCTTCTTCCTTTGTTTTTATCACTTTTGTGGGGATCCAGAAATTCTTTTATTGCTGCCATGTAACCTGCATTATTATAATTGCATTAATAACATTCTTTACAGTATTATTCCATTTATAATATTTCTTACAGTATTAAGAAGAACTACTAAAAAACATAGAATTATAAAATCAGAAAGGCACCTAATGTAGCAGGGTTGAGACGACAAAATAGTTAATTAACACACTTTATTAACAACCGATGATTAAAATGACCAGACTCCCTACCACAATGCTACCCTAAAACAATCATAGCTTGATAAAAAAACAAACCAAAAAAACCCTAAACAAAATAGTGGAGACTGGCCACTTGAGGCGGCAACCTACAGGGAGGAGTACCCAAGGGTGCCACCAATTACTCACCCATGTAATTTACACTAAACTCTAAACTCTAATGCATCAGGGAGGAGACTCCACCTCACATACCCAGCCCCTCAACAAGCGGCCGCACCTCCGTTAAAGCAATAAAACAAAGCATAAAACGTTAAACAAATTAGTAAAAGAGATCTACATAAAACAAATACACCCCAAGTTACTGTTCTCTAGAAAAGCATCACATAACAAATAAAACAGCATAAGACAAGACAGCAGCAGTATAGCACAATCCTGCAACAAAAGAGGGAAACAGTCGTCAAGGTCCACCCTACTACATGCCACATTATGATAAACGCAAGAGTCCCACTTACCACTCTCTAAAGGGCAATACTTATACTGAGTAGCTTCCCTGGAGAGATCTGCAGCGCTTAGCTGCCTAATGCTCTCGGCCACCTTGGATGGACAAGACTGCCAAATGCCGCCATCTGGTAGTGAATCGCAGCTTTCTTATAAGCCCACTAATTGTTAACTGGGAAGGTGTGGATGTTAGTGGTGCGTTCGTGGACATCACGTAAGATCCTACCCCAGAATCTACTTGGACAAACTGCCCGAAATGCATTGAGAGAAACATTTCATTTCAAGGATTTTGAGTCATTCTGCACTCCAGATGGGTTAATTGGGTTACAAATTTTAATCAGATTAATCATGATGATGGATTAATCCGTGTTGACGCGTTAATTTAGACGGCACTAATAAAAATAGATCTCTATTTCCTCACTCTAAAAAATGTTTTGTTGGCTCAACTCTTTAAGTTACAAACGTTGCATATTATTAAGTAAATCCAGCAAGTAAATTTTAGGTTTGGCTAACACAACTGCTTTAACAAACCAGCATGATTTACTTTGACCTCCAAACACATAATTAAGTTTAAGCAACCTAACATTAATTTAGATTTTCCTAAAATATCAAGTTGAAAAATTACATTAGTAATTAGTAAAAAATGACATTACTCTAACTCATTTTTTACATATATTTTACTCTATCCTATCCTGCAAATGGTGTCAAGTTTCTAAAGTAACTTTTCTAAAATCCCACATAGCTATTTCATTTATTCCAACTGATTAAATAGTTTATTGGAAAAATTTTTCCAAGTAATGCAATTCCGTGTCATACAACATAAATCAAAGAGCAGCCCTTTAACTGTACTTCAGTAGAATCCCTCCACAAACGACCTCAGTAAGAAAGAAAATGTAGAATGTTTATTACCTGGACAAGGTCTGTTTAGTGAATCAGAAGCCAAAACATACCAATTCACTCCATTTTCTTTACTCCACAATGGTGTCTTCAAATTCCGATTGACTGAACACACCAGGCAATCAACATTGTGTAGAGTCTTGATAGCTGGGAAACAAGCAGAGCAATGGGGCCTGATGATCAACTTTGAGAACCACTATAAAGATTTGTAAATGTATATTAAATAAAACAGTCAATAAACTATGAAGTCTTCCAAATCACAATAATTTTAAATCATGCCCTTCTAAAATACCTCAGAAAACAAACATTACAACGTAAGGCAATTGGTTTTGCAAATCTGCTTATTATTAAGCATTAACTTTAACCTATCAACTTGGTAAATATCGCAGAATAATAAAAAAAAAAGACAAAACTTTTAATGTTCAACAACACAACAAAGGTAACGTATATAAGCCCCATTATTAAGGAACACGCTTTGGGCACATCAAGGTCTTCCAGGACAGTTGTTCCTTCAATCACAATTTTAGGGTGGAAGAAATGCTGCTGTATGTCTGGTGACTACATTGTTTACCACTTCTTCTGGGAACTGTTCCTCACTATCCTGCCAAGTAGGTTAAAAGGGCACATGTCGTTTTTTTTTTTTTTGTACCATTTAAAAATAAAACAAAAAAGTGAGACTTACCTACCAGCTGTTCTCTGAAGAGATCCTCCTCTTTTTTTTTTCAGATACACCATCAGGCAACGGATTGCGACCTCTCTCTTTGTTTCCATCGAACTCTGTAGAATAAAAAAGAAAACAGTTTACTAGGCGAAAAGTCTAAAATTGTAAACTTATGGGACTTGCAGTGTGTCCACTGTGCAGTGTGTGCAGTCTGGTCCAGTTTTTAAGAAGGTTGTTTCCAAGTTAACAGTGGTGATCCTTTAGAATTCATTATTCAGCTGTGAAAAAAGAAGAAGAAGGACACAATTAAATAGTACAAAATGTTAATATAATACACAATGTCACCTGAGCAATGGCGGTACATTAGCTAATATCCAATACACTGCTGTAATTTTTCGCTTTTTTTTTCTTGAGGTGCCAAGCGGATTACACACTTCAAACTCATCCACATACAAAATGAGGGAAATGGCTGGACTCTCTCCTGATAACAATTTATTGTACCCTGACAAGTGACAAATTTTAATTATAAGTGGAAAAACTGACAATGTACTCTCTTATTTGTGAAGCACGTTTGCTAGCTAAAAGTAATGGCTAGCTAACCTTTTTTTAAAAAAAAACAAAAACAAAAAAAAAACAACAACAACTCTACTCTACTCTGCTAAATTATGATTAAAACTATCAAATTTTAGGTCTTTAAAGATGACCTTACCTGAAGCCAAGTGTACAAATATAACTTGTAATTCATCTATTTAGAATTCAGTGCTTTGTTATCTTGCCCAACACAGTTTCGGGAAAACACACCTCAACTCCCACAAAGTGAGAAGAATGATTCTTGTGCCCGTGATGATACAAACATATGCTACGGGGTTGCCCTGTGCTGCATGCATGGTCTCATACAAACCTATGGCTAACCAAAGTAAACACCAGAGTGACAGATGTAAGTAATTACAGAAAAAAATACATTGCCTTTTACTTTTGTAGAGTAACAACTCAAATAACAGGCTAAGTTTCAATGTGCATCATGTAGCTGCCATTGTCAGACTAAGCTTACACAGTAAACTTATATACTGTAGATGCTGACGTACTGCAACTTACAACACGTGCAGTTGTTCAGGTGTTGTGGCAAAAACAAAAACAAAAGAAACCCTTTAACCACTTTTAACCCCTGACTTTGACACGTCTTTTTATGTGATATCTCCTGGTGATTAATAAATTAACAGGATTTACTTTGATGAGTTTCTGTTCAGGCTCAAATCGGTTAAAGGGTCTCAGTGATGAAATACTAATAATAACTCCCCAAAAGTATCGAGTCTGTTTTGAAAATGTAAGGAGTAGAAAGTTCAGATATCTGTTTAAAATTGTAGGGAGTAAAAGTAAAAAGGAGTCACAAAAAAGTACTGAAATCCAGATACCAGAAAATTGTACTTAATTATTTACTGCCCGACTCTGGAGATGAGGAGAGGTTTTTATTAGTCGTTGATGTTAAAGTGTTAGAATTGTCATCAGTTACTATGAATCTATGTAATCAATATACACTAATAATGTAACATTACACAGTATTAACCTGTTAGCAGTCGGACGTACCGCCCACGGTACATTGGATGGTTTAGGGGACTAATTGTAAATTTGTAGGACTGCTAAGGGGTTAACCTGAATGAATTTTGCCTCCTGAGGGTTACAGCTGTGAATGATGTCATCAATGGGCATTTTTTTGTGTTTTTATTTGTGTGTCCTCAGTTTCCCAGCATGCCCTGGGTGTGGTGGTGGAGGTGAATGAGGGGGAAAGATCTGTCCTGCTGCCCTGTCAGTACTCTGGGTTTATACCTGAGAATCCCACAGTGATGTGGACTCGCAGTGATCTCCATCCCAAATCTGTCCATGTGAGACAAGACGAAACAGACGATCTCAGAGGACAAAACCAGCGTTACAGCGGGCGCACATCAATGAGACCTGATGCTCTGGACACTGGAGACTTCAGCCTCACTCTGACAAAACCAACAAAGACTGACAGCAGCATCTACACCTGCTCCATCAGTGATGGGAGAGAAGAACGGAGACTGAGAGATATCCAGCTGCAGGTCAAAGGTCAGCCACAAACACCTTGTGTACAGGTCAAAGATCCTTCACAGATATTGAGCTTTAATCCTAGAAACTGAAGCAAAAATTGATCATTGAGATTTTTCATCCAGTTAGTCCTGATGTAAATATTACGCTCATGTTAGGAACCACTCGAATATGTGTGCGTATCAGTGTGATGTGTAAATCAGAGTGTAGCTAGTAACTGTAGTATTCTTAAGGGTAGGTTTTTTAAATTTAAGATTTAACACATTACATTTATCAAAGATTGTCTACGACAGCTGGTTGCTGACATGAATACCTCAAATATGTTATCCTACACCAGATCAGATGTTAGAAGTTATACACACTACAGAAGAGGACAAATTATTAGCCCGCCTATGAAAGTCAAAGGAGCTTGCAAAGAAAAGCGTCTGGACTTCTTTAAGTTGCTTGAAGACGTTTCACCTGTCATCCGAGAAGCTTCTTCAGTTCTAAGGTCAAATGGTGGAGAGTCCCAGATATAAACCTAGTGGGAGTGAC